>NW_028320308.1:0-125002 GCF_062004578.1 Staurois parvus | reverse complement strand
TAGCATGTGCGTGGCATTGCCTCTGTTTCGCTGGACCACTCTGTCAGCGTCAGGGTCCACATGACCACAGACACATGGTGTGGCAAGTATGGGCAGGAACACGGTTTTTCAGCTGGTAGGCCTGGGGGCAGGAGCCACACTGGGCCATAGACTTTGAAGGTTCTTCAAGCTTGGCCAGGCTGAGAAGTGGCTGACACCATGCCAGCATGTGCTAGGCCAGGTTGTGTGTGACAACGGCACCAACCTGCTGGCTGCCCTTCGGCAGTGAGAGCTCACACACGTACCTTGGCTGACACATGTTCTGAATGTGGTGGTTGGAGGGTTCCTGGTTAGGTTCCCTGGCCTTCAGGATGTCCTTCAGCAGGCCAGAAGAATGTGCAGCTACTTTAGTCAGTCAGAGCCACTAAGTGTCCTCCTGGCTGCTTGCCAACCGCTTGCAGTGCAGTGCCAACCGCGTTGAAACTTCCAGTTGGCCATACTGCAGCGACTGCATCAGCAGCACCGGACCATCATCACAACAGTGGTTCCTGATTCAGGACACACGCGTTATCTTGTCGATGTTTGAAGAGGTGACCAGAGTGGTAGGCCATGATAGGACAAAGACAGACGAGGAACTTGTCCCTACTTTGACCACTCGGAGAATGCTTGCCAAACCCAGGAAACCAGTTCCTTAAATGGACTCTGCCCTGACCCAAGATGGCCGTGAAGGTTATGGGGGCACCAAGGTCCAATCAGGCAGCTGTCCACCTGTAGACTGCATGACGTTATAGGAGAACCGAGTTCCCCAAGGCTTCCATCCCCTTCTGCACTGCTGTGCAGTGAGAAGTCCCAGACTGCCCCTCCTGTACACCTAGTTCTCAAATTCCCCAACTGCCATCCACCCTGTGTACTGATGTCCACCAACCAGCATGGACCTTCCTTTATTCCCAGGGTCTCCCTTCCCCATCAGATGGGACAGGTGGATGGGCCAATGAAAGTGAGCGGGCAGGCTCCAGTGTGAGAGGTGTGAAGGACATTTGATGCTGGGGGCAGAAGCACCTGGTGCCGTCAGGGTGGGTAGTAGGGTGGTGCCGAGAAGTTGTAGGCAGTGACAGGTCCTCTTTATGGAGGGATCTGCAGTCTACATGACCCCAGATCCCTCCTCTGCTGTAAAAAGCATTCAATCCCAGCAAGACCGAGTACCCAGAAGTGGCGTCAGGTCATCACTTCCAGTTTATTATTTAATGGAGCCGAACAAAGCTGATCCGGTCTTCACTCGGCTCCATCACCAGCCTGAGGAAGATGGAGACTCCCAGTGGGACAGGAGCTCCCATTGAAGTCATGGAAGGCTGCGGGGGAGGGGCGTTATAGCAATCCAGCAGCTAGTCAGCCACTCTGATTACTATTCCAAGAAAGCCGACGGTGGGCTCTAAGAACCAGTCCCGGGGGATTCCTCCCGGGCACCACCCCCCCTACAACCCCCTGAAGACCCGGGATGTACCATGGAACATGACTGGTCGGCAAGTGGACACAAAACTATTTATTTGTCTACATTTCCATTTTCTTGAGAATTATTCCCTGAGAAGTATTTCCACATCAGCAGCAAAGAAGAGGAAATGGATTTCCAGAGAAGAAACGAAAAATCAGCAAGAAAACAATGACATGGTCATCTCGGATCTACAATCATCTCCCCCCTTCATTATCCTTCCACTGACATCAACGATAGAGCACTATTCCTTTCACTGACACCAATGATGGGGTACTATTCCTCCCACTGACACCAATGATGGGGCACTATTCCTCCCACTGACACCAATGATGGGGCACTATTCCCCCCACTGACACCAATGATGGGGCACTATTCCTCCCACTGACACCAATGATGGGGCACTATTCCTCCCACTGATACCAATGATGGGGCACTATTCCTCCCACTGACACCAATGATGGGGCGCTATTCCTCCCACTGATACCAATGATGGGGCACTATTCCCCCCACTGACACCAACGATGGGGCACTATTCCTCCCACTGACACCAATGATGGGGCACTATTCCTCCCACTGATACCAATGATGGGGCACTATTCCTCCCACTGACACCAATGATGGGGCACTATTCCTCCCACTGACACCAATGATGGGGCGCTATTCCTCCCACTGACACCAATGATGGGGCACTATTCCTCCCACTGACACCAATGATGGGGCGCTATTCCTTTCACTGACACCAATGATGGGGTACTATTCCTCCCACTGACACCAATGATGGGGCACTATTCCTCCCACTGACACCAATGATGGGGCACTATTCCTCCCACTGACACCAATGATGGGGCACTATTCCTCCCACTGACACCAATGATGGGGCACTATTCCTCCCACTGACACCAATGATGGGGCACTATTCCCCCCACTGACACCAATGATGGGGCACTATTCCTCCCACTGACACCAATGATGGGGCGCTATTCCTCCCACTGACACCAATGATGGGGCGCTATTCCTCCCACTGACACCAATGATGGGGCACTATTCCTCCCACTGACACCAATGATGGGGCGCTATTCCTTCCACTGACACCAACGATGGGACGCTATTCCTCCCACTGATACCAATGATGGGGCGCTATTCCTCCCACTGACACCAACGATGGGGCGCTATTCCTCCCACTGACACCAATGATGGGGCGCTATTCCTCCCACTGACACCAATGATGGGGCACTATTCCTCCCACTGACACCAATGATGGGGCGCTATTCCTTCCACTGACACCAACGATGGGACGCTATTCCTCCCACTGATACCAATGATGGGGCGCTATTCCTCCCACTGACACCAATGATGGGGCACTATTCCTCCCACTGACACCAATGATGGGGCGCTATTCCTTTCACTGACACCAATGATGGGGTACTATTCCTCCCACTGACACCAATGATGGGGCACTATTCCTCCCACTGACACCAATGATGGGGCACTATTCCTCCCACTGACACCAATGATGGGGCACTATTCCCCCCACTGACACCAATGATGGGGCACTATTCCTCCCACTGACACCAATGATGGGGCACTATTCCTCCCACTGACACCAATGATGGGGCACTATTCCTCCCACTGACACCAATGATGGGGCACTATTCCCCCCACTGACACCAATGATGGGGCACTATTCCTCCCACTGACACCAATGATGGGGCGCTATTCCTCCCACTGACACCAATGATGGGGCGCTATTCCTCCCACTGACACCAATGATGGGGCGCTATTCCTCCCACTGACACCAATGATGGGGCGCTATTCCTCCCACTGACACCAATGATGGGGCACTATTCCTCCCACTGACACCAATGATGGGGCGCTATTCCTTCCACTGACACCAACGATGGGACGCTATTCCTCCCACTGATACCAATGATGGGGCACTATTCCTCCCACTGACACCAACGATGGGGCGCTATTCCTCCCACTGACACCAACGATGGAGCACTATTCCTTCCACTGACACCAACGATGGGACACTATTCCTCCCACTGACACCAATGATGGGGCAATATTCCTCCCACTGACACCAATGATGGGGCACTATTCCTCCCACTGACACCAATGATGGGGCACTATTCCTCCCACTGATACCAATGATGAAGCACTATTCCTCCCACTGACACCAATGATGGGGCACTATTCCTCCCACTGACACCAATGATGGGGCACTATTCCTCCCACTGACACCAATAATGGGGCACTATTCCTCCCACTGACACCAATGATGGGGCACTATTCCTCCCACTGACACCAATGATGGGGCACTATTCCTCCCACTGACACCAATGATGGGGCGCTATTCCTTCCACTGACACCAATGATGGGGCACTATTCCCCCCACTGACACCAATGATGGGGCACTATTCCCCCCACTGACACCAATGATGGGGCACTATTCCTCCCACTGACACTAATGATGGGCACTATTCCTCCCACTGACACCAATGATGGGGCACTATTCCTCCCACTGACACCAATGATGGGGCGCTATTCCTTCCACTGACACCAACGATGGGGCACTATTCCTCCCACTGACACCAATGATGGGGCGCTATTCCTCCCACTGACACCAACGATGGGGCGCTATTCCTTCCACTGACACCAACGATGGGGCACTATTCCTCCCACTGACACCAACGATGGGGCGCTATTCCTTCCACTGACACCAATGATGGGGCACTATTCCTCCCACTGACACCAATAATGGGGCACTATTCCTCCCACTGACACCAAAGATGGGGCACTATTCCTCCCACTGACACCAATGATGGGGCACTATTCCTCCCACTGACACCAATGATGGGGCGCTATTCCTCCCACTGACACCAATGATGGGGCACTATTCCTCCCACTGACACCAATGATGGGACACTATTCCTCCCACTGACACCAATGATGGGGCACTATTCCTCCCACTGACACCAATGATGGGGCGCTATTCCTCCCACTGACACCAATAATGGGGCACTATTCCTCCCACTGACACCAATGATGGGGCACTATTCCTCCCACTGACACCAATGATGGGGCGCTATTCCTCCCACTGACACCAATGATGGGGCACTATTCCTCCCACTGACACCAATGATGGGACACTATTCCTCCCACTGACACCAATAATGGAGCACTATTCCTCCCACTGACACCAATGATGGGGCACTATTCCTCCCACTGACACCAATGATGGGGCACTATTCCTCCCACTGACACCAATGATGGGGCACTATTCCCCCCACTGACACCAATGATGGGGCATTATTCCTCCCACTGACACCAATGATGGGGCACTATTCCTCCCACTGACACCAATAATGGGGCACTATTCCTCCCACTGATACCAATGATGGGGCACTATTCCTCCCACTGACACCAATGATGGGGCACTATTCCTCCCACTGACACCAATGATGGGGCACTATTCCTCCCACTGATACCAATGATGAAGCACTATTCCTCCCACTGACACCAATGATGGGGCACTATTCCTCCCACTGACACCAATGATGAGGCACTATTCCTCCCACTGATACCAATGATGAAGCACTATTCCTCCCACTGACACCAATGATGGGGCACTATTCCTCCCACTGACACCAATGATGGGGCACTATTCCTCCCACTGACACCAATGATGGGGCACTATTCCTCCCACTGACACCAATGATGGGGCACTATTCCTCCCACTGACACCAATGATGGGGCACTATTCCTCCCACTGATACCAACAATTGGGCACTATTCCTCCCACTGACACCAATGATGGGGCACTATTCCTCCCACTGATACCAACAATTGGGCACTATTCCTCCCACTGACACCAATGATGGGGCACGCAGTGCTCTCCACGCCACTTTTGTTTTTAATCCATACCTAGGGCCCACTTTGGATCTTTCACATGGGCCCCCTGATTTGATGATACGCCCCTGCCCCCACCCGTTACAGCCCCAACCTTCACATCACAGTCCCTCCCTTTACATCCTGGTCCTTTGTCCCTCCTTTCACCCTTTGTCCCTGGCAGAAGTGGTCAGTGGGAGATCTTTTCCCCCTCCCTGCCGGCGCACAGAGCGACAATGCTAATGCGCACGGAGTGATCAGGGTGAGCCCAGGCACGCCCAGCACACCGCCTGCTCCTGCCCATGAAGTCGGGTCATTTTACCAATGGCTGAGATGCCACATAACCTGTAAATGTAGTGCGATCGTCTAATGCTGTGATGTCAGAGACACCGCCATCTCTGGATTCACCAACCAATAACAGACAGAGGTTCTGCAATTAGAAGTTGGACGGAACCAGCAGGTCTGGGGACCACAACTGACACCTATATATGAAATTCTCCCATCCTTCTAGATATAAATTGTCACCTCACTGAGTGTCACGTGCACTATACTGCCCCAAGTATTGGGCCCCGGCCTTCCCACACACATGACCTTTAATGGCCTCCCAATCTTAGTACGTAGGGTTCAATATTGAGTTGGCCCCGCCCTTTGCACGTACATGACCTTTAATGGCCTCCCAGTCTTAGTCCGTAGGGTTCAATATTGAGTTGGCCCCGCCCTTTCCACGCACATGACCTTAAATGACCCCCCACTCCTAGTCCGTAGGGTTCAATATTGAGTTGGCCCACCCTTCCCACACACATGACCTTTAATGGCCCCCCAGTCTTAGTCCGTAGGGTTCAGTATTGAGTTGGCCCCGCCCTTTCCACACACATGACCTTTAATGGCCCCCCAGTCTTAGTCCGTAGGGTTCAATATTGAGTTGGCCCCGCCCTTTCCACGCACATGACCTTTAATGGCCTCCCAGTCTTAGTCCGTAGGGTTCAATATTGAGTTGGCCCCGCCCTTTCCACACACATGACCTTTAATGGCCCCCCAGTCTTAGTCCGTAGGGTTCAATATTGAGTTGGCCCCGCCCTTTCCCCCGCACATGACCTTTAATGGCCCCCCAGTCTTAGTCCGTAGGGTTCAATATTTAGTTGGCCCCGCCCTTCCCACACACATGACCTTTAATGGCCTCCCAGTCTTAGTCCGTAGGGTTCAATATTGAGTTGGCCCCGCCCTTCCCACGCACATGACCTTTAATGGCCCCCCAGTCTTAGCCCGTAGGGTTCAATATTGAGTTGGCCCCGCCCTTCCCACGCACATGACCTTTAATGGCCCCCCAGTCTTAGCCCGTAGGGTTCAATATTGAGTTGGCCCCGCCCTTTCCACACACATGACCTTTAATGGCCCCCCAGTCTTAGTCCGTAGGGTTCAATATTGAGTTGGCCCCGCCCTTTCCCCCGCACATGACCTTTAATGGCCCCCCAGTCTTAGTCCGTAGGGTTCAATATTTAGTTGGCCCCGCCCTTTCCACACACATGACCTTTAATGGCCCCCCAGTCTTAGTCCGTAGGGTTCAATATTGAGTTGGCCCCGCCCTTTCCACACACATGGCCTTTAATGCCCCCCAGTCTTAGTCCGTAGGGTTCAATATTGAGTTGGCCCCGCCCTTTCCACACACATAACCTTTAATGCCCCCCAGTCTTAGTCCGTAGGGTTCAATATTGAGTTGGCCCCGCCCTTTCCACACACATGACCTTTAATGGCCCCCCAGTTTTAGTCCGTAGGGTTCAATATTGAGTTGGCCCCGCCCTTTCCACACACATGACCTTTAATGGCCCCCCAGTCTTAGTCCGTAGGGTTCAATATTGAGTTGGCCCCGCCCTTTGCAGCTATAACAGCTTCAACTCTTCTGGGAAGGCCGTCCACAAGGTTTAGGAGGGTGTCTATGGGAAGGTTGGACCATTCTTCCAGAAGCACATTTGTCAGGTCAGGCACTGATGTCGGGGGAGGGGGCCTGGCTCGCAGTCTCCGCTCTAATTCATCCCAAAGGTGTTCTATGGGGTTGAGGTCAGGACTCTGTGCAGGACAGTCAAGTTCCTCCACCCCAAACTGGCTCCTCCATGTCTTTATGGACCTTGCTTTGTGCAGTTCTCCCATCCCCCCACTTGGGCTCATTGATGCCCGGCGGGAGAAACACCCAACCATGAGAGATTATACCCGCTTCTCCCATCCCCCCTCCTGGGCTCATTGATGCCCGGCGGGAGAAACACCCAACTATGAGCGATTATACCCGCTTCTCCCATCCCCCCTCTTGGGCTCATTGATGCCCGGCGGGAGAAACACCCAACCATGAGAGATTATACCCGCTTCTCCCATCCCCCCTCTTGGGCTCATTGATGCCCGGCGGGAGAAACACCCAACTATGAGCGATTATACCCGCTTCTCCCATCCCCCCCTCTTGGGCTCATTGATGCCCGGCGGGAGAAACACCCAACTATGAGCGATTATACCCGCTTCTCCCATCCCCCCTCTTGGGCTCATTGATGGCCGGCAGGAGAAACACCCAACTATGAGAGATTATACCCGCTTCTCCCATCCCCCCTCCTGGGCTCATTGATGCCTGGCGGGAGAAACACCCAACTATGAGCGATTATACCCGCTTCTCCCATCCCCCCTCTTGGGCTCATTGATGGCTGGCGGGAGAAACACCCAACTATGAGCGATTATACCCGCTTCTCCCATCCCCCCCTCTTGGGCTCATTGATGGCCGGTGGGAGAAACCCCCAACTATGAGCGATTATACCCGCTTCTCCCATCCCCACCAATTGTATTCCAGGATAGACCATGTTTGCTCCAGGGGCGGACTGACCATTCGGGAACTCAGGCACTGCCCAAGGGCCCGGGGTCAGTAGGGGGCCCCATGAGATGCCCCTGGTACCTCTTTCATAGGCTTTTTTGAGTGTGGGCGAGGACACAGGGGCCCCATGATCCCCTATTGCCCGGGGGCCCCATGAGTTGTCAGCCCGCCCCTGGTTTGCTCCTCCCTCCATTCGGGGTACAGCTCGGTCTGATCATACGATCGGTTCCATAACATTAATAAATGCTCCCTGCGAGGACCGTCCTTTGCACTGAAGTCGAGCGGCACGTAGTAGAATATTTCCGATGCAACATGACTGACGCGGTGACCCCAGATATTTTGTGGGCGACGCACAAAGCGACTCTACGGGGTAAATGAACACTAACAGCTCCGCAGATTAAACGGGAACGCAGGGTCCATACTAGTGATGGGCAGAAGCCCCCCCGTGCTCGGCTGGAGATCGAACATTCCAACCTTCACGAAAGTTCAACCGCCAGCATCAAACTCAATGCAAGTCTATGGGACTCGAACTTGTACATTCAAAGGTGCCCATTTGGAAGGCTTCTGGGCAAGGTATTGGCCATAAAAGGGGAATGGGGACTCGGGGACCGCCCTGAGGGACAGGAATCAGTGAAATATTTATTTTCAAAAAGTACCGTTTTTAAAGGGGCAGTCATTTTTCACTGCTTAAAGTAAAAAAAAAACATTCCTTTAAATATCATGCCTGGGGGGGGGTCCCCTTAAATCCCTTCCAAAGTTGCACATCTGTACACTGTATTGAACCTGCTGCAGCACGACTGACCGCGTAGGGGCCCCCCCTCCCGCTTAATCCTTACCAGACCCTTAGATCTGGTAGGAAGGATAGGAGGGGCCCCACAGTTTACATTTATTTTTAACATGCATGGGGTTCCCCCTAACAGCCATACCAGGCCAGATAGGATTTGAAGGGGAACCTCACCTCCCACAAATGGGGGAAAACAGTGTAGGGTCCCCCCTAAATTCCTTTCAGACCCTTGATCCAAGCACAGACCTGGCAGGCCAGTAAAGGGGGGGGGGACTAATGAGTGCCCCCCTCCCTGCGTCTTACCAGGCCACGTACCCTCAGCGTTGGGACAGTGTCCCCCATACCAATGTAGACAGGGACCTCTTCCCCACAAGCCTGGCCTGGTGATTGTGGCCCCCTGCTGGTCACTCTTGGCTGAGGCTGTATGTATTCAGCTTGGGGTCTCTGCCCCCTCCAGACCGCTATGTTCCAGACCTCACTAGAATCCAAGAGAACGTAGGCGAGCGTGCAGCTACAGAACCCAGAACAACCAGCAAGAACCAAACCCGGATCCACCGATCCCACTGAGAAATGGATCTACAACTATAGCGCCCACCTAGGCGGGAGCCCCGTATAGAAATACCAGGAATAATACATTCATAGAAAACAATGAAATACTAAAAGACAAGACAATGTGAAGGTAGAATAGGGAAGGATGTTGGCTCATCTGTGGGTTTGGATCCTGCAGCCGGCCAGTCCCAGGAAGAGGGGAGGGGGAGGGGAACAGGGATATATAAGAAGTGCAATCAGCACGGTGAAGCAGACGGAGGGCGGGGGTCCCACATTGTACAACGTCTTTGCTGTAGTGAGGATCGGGCTGCGGGTTGGTTATGAGGACTCTGCTGATCTTGGGGGGTCTCGTTGTCGTTGGGCTGCTGGTGACCCCATCTAACGGTGAGCGGAGGGTGTCCCAGGATGGAGGAGAGGTGAGTTCCCGGGAGGGATTGTACGGTGTGAGGGCTCTACACATCCAGGAACATTCCGTCCATCAGAAGACCTTCTATAGCAGTGGTTCTCAACCTTTCTAGCGCCGCGACCCCTTAATACAGTTCCTCATGTTGTGGTGACCCCCAACCATAAAATTATTTTCGTTGCTACTTCATAACTGTAATTTTGCAGTAGGAGGAATAGTGCCACGTCATTGGTGTCATTGGGAGGAATAGTGCCCCATCATTGGTGTCAGTGGGAGGAATAGTGCCCCATCATTGGTGTCAGTGGGAGGAATAGTGCCCCATCATTGGTGTCATTGGGAGGAATAGTGCCCCATCATTGGTATCAGTGGGAGGAATAGTGCCCCGTCATTGGTGTCAGTGGGAGGAATAGTGCCCCATCATTGGTGTCAGTGGGAGGAATAGTGCCCCATCATTGGTATCAGTGGGAGGAATAGTGCCCCGTCATTGGTGTCAGTGGGAGGAATAGTGCCCCGTCATTGGTGTCAGTGGGAGGAATAGTGCCCCGTCATTGGTGTCAGTGGGAGGAATAGTGCCCCGTCATTGGTGTCAGTGGGAGGAATAGTGCCCCCTTCATTGGTGTCAGTGGGAGGAATCGTGCCCCGTCATTGGTGTCAGTGGGAGGAATCGTGCCCCGTCATTGGTGTCAGTGGGAGGAATAGTGCCCCGTCATCGGTGTCAGTGGGAGGAATAGTGCTCCATCATCGGTGTCAGTGGGAGGAATAGTGCCCCATCATCGGTGTCAGTGGGAGGAATAGTGCCCCATCATCGGTGTCAGTGGGAGGA
The DNA here is from genome assembly GCF_062004578.1 of Staurois parvus. Taxonomy (NCBI): domain Eukaryota; kingdom Metazoa; phylum Chordata; class Amphibia; order Anura; family Ranidae; genus Staurois; species Staurois parvus. Next base: position 114,239 of record NW_028320308.1, on the reverse strand, counting down.
ATAGTGCCCCATCATCGGTGTCAGTGGGAGGAATAGTGCCTCATCATCGGTATCAGTGGGAGGAATAGTGTCCCATCATAGGTGTCAGTGGGAGCAGGAATAGTGCCCCATCATTGGTGTCAGTGGGGGGAGGAATAGTGCCCCATCATTGGTGTCAGTGGGGGGAATAGTGCCCCATCATAGGTGTCAGTGGGAGGAATAGTGCCCCGTCATTGGTATCAGTGGGAGGAATAGTGCCCCGTCATTGGTGTCAGTGGGAGGAATAGTGCCCCGTCATTGGTATCAGTGGGAGGAATAGTGCCCCGTCATTGGTGTCAGTGGGAGGAATAGTGCCCCTTCATCGGTGTCAGTGGGAGGAATAGTGCCTCATCATTGGTGTCAGTGGGAGGAATAGTGCCCCATCATTGGTGTCAGTGGAGGAATAGTGCCTCATCATTGGTGTCAGTGGGAGGAATAGTGCCCCATCATCGGTGTCAGTGGGAGGAATAGTGCCTCATCATTGGTGTCAGTGGGAGGAATAGTGCCCCATCATTGCTGTCAGTGGGAGGAATAGTGCCCCATCATTGGTGTCAGTGGGGGGAGGAATAGTGCCCCATCATAGGTGTCAGTGGGGGGAATAGTGCCCCATCATTGGTGTCAGTGGGGGGAATAGTGCCCCATCATAGGTGTCAGTGGGGGGAATAGTGCCCCATCATAGGTGTCAGTGGGGGGAGGAATAGTGCCCCATCCTTGGTGTCAGTGGGGGGAGGAATAGTGCCCCATCCTTGGTGTCAGTGGGGGGAGGAATAGTGCCCCATCCTTGGTGTCAGTGGGGGGAGGAATCGTGCCCCATCCTTGGTGTCAGTGGGGGAGGAATAGTGCCCCATCGTTGGTGTCATTTGGGGGAGGAATAGTGCCCCATCGTTGGTGTCAGTGGGAGGAATAGTGTCCCATCGTTGGTGTCAGTGGGAGGAATAGTGTCCCATCGTTGGTGTCAGTGGGAGGAATAGTGTCCCATCGTTGGTGTCAGTGGGAGGAATAGTGTCCCATCGTTGGTGTCAGTGGGAGGAATAGTGCCCCATCATTGGCATTAGTGACACCAATGATGGGGCACTATTCCCACTGACACCAATGATACTTACCTTGCAGACCCCTGCTCCAGCCTGGGTTCGCTCGCTCCCTCCCTCTCCCATGGTACCGACACTTACCTGTCAGATGTCTTCCTTCTCCGGCCGCTCTCCTCCTCTTCACTCGCTCGATCTTCACGGTGCCGCTCGGCTCCTCCTCTCCAAGCTCCACCTCCTTGTGATTGGCCGCCTGTGTGCCTCTCCTGAGCTACAGTGCCGGCGGCCAATCACAGGCGAGGATTGATCTCGAGGTGTGTCCAGATGACAGGGGCGGCATGTCATCCCGCCCTCACCTGGAGACGGCGGTGGCGGCGGCGGGGGCGAGGAGCGGTGTCTCGGTTCCTAAGACCATCGGAAATATGTGTTTTCCGATGGTCTTAGGCGACCCCTGTGGAAGCGTCGTTCGACCCCCAAAGGGGTCGCGACCCCCAGGTTGAGAACCGCTGTTCTATAGACACAGCTGTCCAACCAGACATGTCCATACACATCAATTCCTACATATCACCGAGCAATGTCCGCAGACGTATACCGAGGACGATGTATGGATACGTATCTGTCCCGTATATATACCATGTCTGCAGACGTATACCGAGGACGATGTATGGATACGTATCTGTCCCGTATATATATATGATGTCTGCAGACGTATACCGAGGACGATGTATGGATACGTATCTGTCCCGTATATATATACCATGTCTGCAGACGTATACCGAGGACGATGTATGGATACGTATCTGTCCTGTATATATACCATGTCTGCAGACGTATACCGAGGACGATGTATGGATACGTATCTGTCCCGTATATATATATGATGTCTGCAGACGTATACCGAGGACGATGTATGGATACGTATCTGTCCCGTATATATACGATGTCTGCAGACGTATACCGAGGACGATGTATGGATACGTATCTGTCCCGTATATATATATGATGTCTGCAGACGTATACCGAGGACGATGTATGGATACGTATCTGTCCCGTATATATACCATGTCTGCAGACGTATACCGAGGACGATGTATGGATACGTATCTGTCCCGTATATATACGATGTCTGCAGACGTATACCGAGGACGATGTATGGATACGTATCTGTCCCGTATATATACGATGTCTGCAGACGTATACCGAGGACGATGTATGGATACGTATCTGTCCCGTATATATATACCATGTCTGCAGACGTATACCGAGGACGATGTATGGATACGTATCCGTCCCGTATATATACGATGTCCTGCAGACGTATACCGAGGACGATGTATGGATACGTATCTGTCCCGTATATATACGATGTCTGCAGACGTATACCGAGGACGATGTATGGATACGTATCTGTCCCGTATATATACGATGTCTGCAGACATATACCGAGGACGGTGTATGGATACGTATCCGTCCCGTATATATACCATGTCTGCAGACGTATACCGAGGACCATGTATGGATACGTATCTGTCCCGTATATATATACCATGTCTGCAGATGTATACCGAGGACGATGTATGGATACGTATCTGTCCTGTATATATACGATGTCTGCAGACGTATACCGAGGACGATGTATGGATACGTATCCGTCCCGTATATATACGATGTCTGCAGACGTATACCGAGGACGATGTATGGATACGTATCTGTCCCGTATATATACCATGTCTGCAGACGTATACCGAGGACAATGTATGGATACGTATCTGTCCTGTATATATACGATGTCTGCAGACGTATACCGAGGACGATGTATGGATACGTATCTGTCCCGTATATATACAATGTCTGCAGACGTATACCGAGGACGATGTATGGATACGTATCTGTCCTGTATATATACGATGTCTGCAGACGTATACCGAGGACGATGTATGGATACGTATCTGTCCCGTATATATACCATGTCTGCAGACGTATACCGAGGACGATGTATGGATACGTATCTGTCCCGTATATATACCATGTCTGCAGACGTATACCGAGGACGATGTATGGATACGTATCCGTCCCGTATATATAATAACAATGTTGTATTTCTTATGATCATCAGCTCCATCTAGTGGCCAAAATGGGTTATTTTCCAGATTGAGGCATTTCAGGAAATACAACATTATGGCCACTAGAGGGAGCTGACGTGTGATATTGTTCTCTAGCAGATCCTCTTATGTGTATTCATTTCCTGTCTCTTGTGGGTGTCATCCGGCTTCTCCTGACGTATGAAGCTGATTTTTCTTGCTGTTAAAATCCATCCACGCTAATAGAATGTGTCCCGTGTGTCTGGACTGCGGCGTCATGTACCCCTCCCCTCCCCCCCCATACAGTATATTCAGTTCTACAGGTCCGGTGCTGAATGTCTGATTCCCGGGACAGCACTCAGGCCACAGCGGGTGACCCGCACTCCAGCCCCTCCATTCAGTAAATATCTTGGATTATTTTCAGTGAAGGCAAGGTGTTCTGTGATTGGAGGCGGGGAGATTGTGATGTTCTTTCCAACCCTTCTCCAATCACAGGGTGCCTTACATTCGTTGAACGTAACACAAGTTGCTTAGTGAATGGAGGGACTGGAGTGCCAGGGACCCGCTGTGGTCAGCAGAGTACTCTCACCAGAAGCAGAATGCTCAGTACCGGACCGGACAATGGGATGGACCCAGAAGCTTTAGGTGTTTGGACCTCCCCCACCCCACCCGGGGTAATATTTTCATGAAGTTGGGGGAAGTTGCCTTTGCCATACAGATTGATTGTAACATTTCTTCCAGTGGAGGGATTCAACGATGTTGGGAGATTGAAGGGTTAATTGTGAATGGAAGGGGGAGGGGCTTTTTTGTATACAGTCATGGCCGAAATTGTTGGCACCCTTGATATTTTTCCTGAAAATCAAGTATTTCACACAAAAAAGGTATTGCATTAACACATGTTTTGCTATACACATGTTTATTCCCTTTGTATGTATTGGAACAAATATAAAACAGAGGCAGAAAAGCAAATATGACATAATGTCACACAAAACCCCAAAAATGGGCTGGACAAAAGTATTGGCACCCTTAACTTAATATTTGGTTGCACACCCTTTGGAAAACATAACTGAAATCAGTCGCTTCCTATAACCATCAATAAGCTTCTGACACCTCTCACCCGGAATTTTGGACCACTCTTCCTTTGCAAACAGCTCCAGGTCTCTCTTATTGGAAGGACACCTTTTCCCAACAGCAATTTTAAGATCTCTCCACAGGTGTTCAATGGGATTTAGATCTGGGCTCATTGCTGGCCACTTCAGAACTCTCCAGCGCTTCTTTGCCATCCATTTCTGAGTGCTTTTTGACGTATGTTTGGGGTCATTGTCCTGCTGGAAGACCCAGGATCTTGGACGCAAACCCAGCTTTCTGACACTGGGCCCTACAGTGCGACCCAAAATCCTTTGGTAATCCTCAGATTTCATGATGCCTTGCACACAGTCAAGGCACCCAGTGCCAGAGGCAGCAAAACAACCCCAAAACATCATTGAACCTCCACCATATTTTACCGTAGGTACTGTGTTTTGTTCTTTGTAGGCCTCATTCCGTTTTCGGTAAACAGTAGAATGATGTGCTTTACCGAAAAGCTCTATCTTGGTCTCATCTGTCCACAAGACGTTTTCCCAGAAGGCTTTTGGCTTACTCAAGTACATTTTGGCAAACTGTAGTCTTGCTTTTTTATGTCTCTGTGTCAGCAGTGGGGTCCTCCTGGGTCTCCTGCCATAGCGTTTCATTTCATTTAAATGTCGACGGATAGTTCGCGCTGACACTGATGCTCCCTGAGCCTGCAGGACAGCTTGAATGTCTTTGGAACATGTTTGGGGCTGCTTATCCACCATCCGGACTATTCTGCGTTGCAATCTTTCATCAATTTTCCTCATCCGTCCACGACCAGGGAGATTAGCTACAGTGCCATGGGTTGCAAACTTCTTGATAATGTTGCGCACTGTGGACAAAGGCAAATCTAGTTCTCTGGAGATGGACTTGTAACCTTGAGATTGTTGATATTTTGCCACAATTTTGGTTCTCAGGTCCTCAGACAGTTCTCGTCTCCTCTTTCTGTTGTCCATGCTTAGTGTGGCACAGACAGACACACAATGCAAAGGTTAAGTGAACGTCTCTCCTTTTTATCTGCTTTCAGGTGTGATTTCTATATTGCCCACACCTGTTACTTGCCCCAGGTGAGTTTACAGGAGCATCACATGCTTGTAACATTCTTATTTATCCGCAGTTGTGAAAGGGTGCCAATACTTTTGTCCAGCCCATTTTTGGAGGTTTGTGTGACATTATGTCGAATTTGCTTTCTTTCCTCCCTTTTTTTGTTTTGTCCCAATACACACAAAGGGAATAAACATGTGTATAGCAAAACATGTGTTAATGCAATACGTTTCGTGAGAAATACATGATTTCCTGGAGAAATATCAAGGGTGCCAACAATTTCGGCCATGACTGTATAAAGTTGCCCAGATGACAGCATGTTTGTATTAAGACCATGACAACCACAAGCACCGCCCCCGAGGAAGTGGTATTGTGATGCAATGCGTTGAGTACGGACGCTTTGTGATGCCATCATGGGAATGTCGGTAAACCACGCCCCCAATGTCCGGAGGTCAGGTGTATGTCTGGTATCTATGGTTACAGCAGATTCTGATTGTTCCAATCGTATTGTATCATTTGTGATGTAGTTGGATGGATTGGATGCTTTTCGTGTATATTTAGATGGAGAACGATGGGAGCGGCGGGCTATACACCTCCAGCTGAGCACCAAAACCTACAGATCAGCAATGAGCGGGATCTACCAAGGCTGGAGCAGCTATGCAGAGCAACCAATCAGCTTCTAGCTTCAGATTGTTCAGTTAAGCTTTGAAAATGAAAGATAGAAGCTGATTGGTTGCCGTGCACAGCTGCCCTAGTCTTTGTAGATTCCCGTCATTGTGTCCATTGGAGGCGCGTTCTTGGGCCAGACTGGAGGTGGGGTTTTGACATGCTGGCCATTACTCCTTATGACCCCTCCCCCTGCCATCCATGCGTGTGCGGTGATCACCGTGCCGCAAATTGATGGAAATATCATTCTGTTCAAGGTAATGATAGATATACACCATATTGCCCCAAGTATTGGGGCCCGGCCTTTCCACACACATGACCTTTAATGGCCCCCCAGTCTTAGTCCGTAGGGTTCAATATTGAGTTGGCCCCGCCCTTTCCACGCACATGACCTTTAATGGCCCCCCAGTCTTAGTCCATAGGGTTCAATATTGAGTTGGCCCCGCCCTTTCCACGCACATGACTTTTAATGGCCCCCCAGTCTTAGTCCGTAGGGTTCAATATTGAGTTGGCCCCGCCCTTTCCACACACATGACCTGTAATGGCCCCCCCAGTCTTAGTCCGTAGGGTTCAATATTGAGTTGGCCCCGCCCTTTCCACGCACATGACCTTTAATGGCCTCCCAGTCTTAGTCCGTAGGGTTCAATATTGAGTTGGCCCCGCCCTTTCCATGCACATGAACTTTATTGGCCTCCCAGTCTTAGTCCGTAGGGTTCAATATTGAGTTGGCCCCGCCCTTTCCATGCACATGACCTTTAATGGCCCCCCAGTCTTAGTCCGTAGGGTTCAATATTGAGTTGGCCCCGCCCTTTGCAGCTATAACAGCTTCAACTCTTCTGGGAAGGCCGTCCACAAGGTTTAGGAGGGTGTCTATGGGAAGGTTGGACCATTCTTCCAGAAGCACATTTGTCAGGTCAGGCACTGATGTCGGGGGAGGGGGCCTGGCTCGCAGTCTCCGCTCTAATTCATCCCAAAGGTGTTCTATGGGGTTGAGGTCAGGACTCTGTGCAGGACAGTCAAGTTCCTCCACCCCAAACTGGCTCCTCCATGTCTTTATGGACCTTGCTTTGTGCACTGGGGGGCAGTCATGTTGGAACAGGAAGGGGCCATCCCCAAACTCCTCCCACAAAGTTGGGAGTATGAAATTGTCCAAAATGTCGCCTTAAGAGTTCCCTTCACTAGAACTAGGGGGCCAAGCCCAACCCCTGAAGAACACCCCCACACCATAATCCCTCCTCCACCAAACTTTAAACGTGGCACAATGCAGTCAGGCGAGTACCGTTCTCCTGGCCACCACCAAACCCAGACACGTCCATCTGTTGGCCAGAGAAGCGTGATTGGTCCCTCCAGAGAACATGTCTCCCCTGCTCTAGAGTCCAGTGGCGGCATGCTTTACACCGCGGCATCCGACGCTTTGCATTGCACTTGGTGATGGAAGGCTTGGATGCAGCTGCTCGGCCATGGAAACCCATTCCATGAAGCTCTCTACGCACTGTTGTTGGGCTCATCTGAAGGCCACACCAAGTTTGGAGGTCTTTAGCTATTGACTCTGCAGACAGTTGGTGACTTCTGCGCACTGTACGCTTCAGCATGCGCTGACCCCGCCCTGTCATGTGACGTGGCCTACCACTTAGTGGCTGAGTGGCTGTTGTTCCCAGTTGCTTCCACTTTGTTATAATCCCACTAACAGTGGAGCGTGGAATATTTAGCAGCCAGGAAATGTCACGGATGGACTTATTGCCCAGGTGGCCACCTATCACGGGACCACGCTTGGAGTCACTGAGCTCCTGAGAGCGACCCATTCTTTCACCAATGTTTGTAGAAGCCGTCTGCATGCCTAGGGGCTTGATTGTATACACCTGTGTCCATGGAGGGGATTAGAGCACCTGAATCACATGATATGGAGGGGATTGGAGCACCTGAATTACATGATATGGAGGGGATTGGAGCACCTGAATTACATGATATGGAGGGGATTGGAACACCTGAGTCACATGATATGGAGGGGATTGGAACACCTGAATCACATGATTGGGAGGGGATTGGAACACCTGAATCACATGATATGGAGGGGATTTGAACACCTGAATCACATGATATGGAGGGGATTGGAACACCTGAATCACATGAGATGGAGGGGATTGGAACACCTGAATCACATGATATAGAGGGGAGTGGAACACCTGAATCACATGATATGGAGGGGATTGGAACACCTGAATCACATGATACGGAGGGGATTGGAACACCTGAATCACATGATTGGGAGGGGATTGGAACACCTGAATCACATGATTGGGAGGGGATTGGAACACCTGAATCACATGATTGGAGGGGATTGGAGCACCTGAATCACATGATTGGGAGGGGATTGGAACACCTGAATCACATGATATGGAGGGGATTGGAACACCTGAATCACATGATATGGAGGGGATTGGAACACCTGAATCACATGATATGGAGGGGATTTGAAATGCCTGAATCACATGATATGGAGGGGATTGGAACACCTGAATCACATGATATGGAGGGCGGGGCCAATACTTTTGAAAAAGTGTATATCTATGGAGGGGGAGGGGTTGGAGGACGCGTTCTGTAATTTTCCTTTTAAAAGTGATGATTCTCATTGTAGAAGAATAGCCGGTCCCGTTCCTTTCCATATCTCCGCTGAATTATAAATCTTTGTTTGATTCTGTAGAAGAAGTCGATGGACTCCAGAGATCTGATGGCCCCAGCAGGACCCAGTGAGAGCCGCATAAGGGAAACCCGGGATAATCTCCCGTGCTGCCGATGGCCAATAAGGAAGCCTTGCAGGGTACGGTATTGGAGATGACACTTTGGGGTTTATTTATAAAAGAATCTCCAGAACTATCAGTCTGGTGGTCCGGCATGTACATTCGTTCTGTACGAGGAATCCAGCGACTGAGGATGGGGGAACTGAATGTTCTTCGGGTGTCTTCTCTTGGGGACGAATGTTCTTATGAATATAAAATATAGAAATGAGCGCTAAGAGAGTATGAATGGTCAGTGCTGATAGCAACGTATTACAGGAGGGCTGGACATAATAATCCCATAGACTGGTGAGGATGAGGATGAGCCCATAGACTGGTGAGGATGAGGATAATCCCATAGACTGGTGATGATGATCCCATGGATTGGTGATGATGATCCCATGGACTGGTGATGGTGATGATCCGATGGACAGGTGATGATGATCCCATAGACTGGTGATGGTGATCCCATAGAACTGGTGATGATGATCCCATGGACTGGTGATGATGATCCCATAGACTGGTGATGATGATCCCATGGAGTGGTGATGGTGATGATCCGATGGACAGGTGATGATGATCCCATAGACTGGTGATGGTGATGATCCCATGGACTGGTGATGATGATCCCATGGAGTGGTGATGGTGATGATCCCATGGGACTGGTGATGGTGATGATCCCATGGACAGGTGATGATGATCCCATAGACTGGTGATGATCCCATGGACTGGTGATGGTGATGATCCCATGGACAGGTGATGATGATCCCATAGACTGGTGATGGTGATGATGATGATCCCATAGACTGGTGAGGATGAGGATAATCCCATAGACTGGTGATGATGATCCCATGGACTGGTGATGATGATCCCATGGATTGGTGATGGTGATGATCCCATAGACTGGTGATGATGATCCCATGGACTGGTGATGATGATCCCATGGAGTGGTGATGGTGATGATGATCCCATGGACTGGTGATGATGATCCCATGGATTGGTGATGGTGATGATCCCATGGACTGGTGATGACGATCCCATGGAGTGGTGATGATGATGATCCCATAGACTGGTTGATGATGATCCCATGGACTGGAGATGATGATCCCATGTAGTGGTGATGATGGTTGGTAGTGATGAGTCCTTGGTGTGAACACAGGTTCACACAGAACATTGCTTGTCCAGGCCTTCATCTGAACGCCCAATCTTTTCCCAACTTTGGCGGGACCCGGCTGTCATGTATTCTGCCATCACTGTACTGTATATGGCAGCTCCTTCCTGTCAATGCTGGTGAAGGGAGCAGCAGAAGCCGGCAGGGTCAGGTACAGTGCCTGTCGGATGGGCTCTGTACACAGTGTCCGAGGATGGCTCCATTCACACACATGAACGGGTGACCTGGCCCCCAGAGGGCTGTCTCTGAGGTCATGTGTCTACACGGCACTCCAGAAACAGAGGTCCACCACTCCGCCCATTTATTCATACTGTGGGGGCAGTAAGGGGGTAAAAGCTACGACCAGAAGAAACCCCCCGATTCTGCCCCATTCTCACAACCAACTCGCCCAGAACGAATGTACATGAGACTTTGCTGGACGAATAGCTGTACATCTTCTATAAATAGAGGCGTCATGTCTCCTGTCTGTGGGGTCATCTGCGCCATCTTCTGACACGCCGGTCACTGTACTAATCCCACTCTTCTCTTCTCTCCTCTCCTCTCTTCTCTTCCCATCCCTTCTCTTCTCTTCTCTCCTCTCCTCTCTTCTCTTCTCTTCTCTTCTCTCCTCTCCTCTCTTCTCTTCTCTTCTCTTCCCATCCCTTCTCTTCTCTTCTGGTCTCATCTCGTCTCTTCTCTCCTCTCCTTCTCTTCTCTCCTCTTCTCTCTTCTCTTCTCTCCTCTTCTCGTCTCTTCTCTTCCCTCCCCTCCCCCCTTCCCCTTCCCTTCCCTCCTCTCCTCTTCTCTCTCCGCAGAAATGTGCGGGTGCAGGATCATTTGACTTGCCACCTGACCAATTGTATCGCCACTGATGGACAGGTAATCCGGGTTCTATGTGTGATATTCCCGGGGATGGGAGGGGGGGCATCCAGAAATTCTGCCCCTCCCCCTCGGAGTGATATTTCATTGTCTAGTAGAATGATCCCTTCATACATCCCTACCTACTACTTACTGTACAACCCAGGGCTGGGGGGAGGGGAGGGGCTGTATCCCCGGTCAGGAGATTCCCCTTCACTTCCTGTCCCGCGGTCACAACAGGAAGTCCGAGGATCCAGGGAACATGCGGGGGGCCTGAGGCACCAAGCTGTGCAGAGACGGGGCCACACCGTACATTTCACTAACATTGATGGCTGATACAAACATCATCAGAGTCCCCCTATATATGTCCCCCTTACATCAGAGCCTCCATCAGAGTCCCCCTATATATGTCCCCCTTACATCAGAGCCTCCATCAGAGTCCCCCTATATATGTCCCTCTTACATCAGAGTCCTCTCCTGGGTTCCCACGTTGGATTAGGCCGCCCATTCATTGGTGGTGAAAGCGTGAAAACCCAGGCGGGGCCCAATGCTGGAGAAATCTGCTGCTGTGTTGTGATGAGCAATCAGGGCCGGGACAAGGGGGGGGGGGCAGAAGGGGGAGGTGCCCCGGGCACAGGGAGGCAAGGGGGCTGAGAATGGACGCAGAGTGGTACCCCCATTCTATGACATGTATGTACAGCGGGGGAGGGGGGCTGAGAATGGACGCAGAGTGGTACCCCCATTCTATGACATGTATGTACAGCGGGGGAGGGGGGCTGAGAATGGACGCAGAGTGGTACCCCCATTCTATGACATGTATGTACAGCGGGGGAGGGGGCAGAGAATGGACGCAGAGTGTGGTACCCACATTCTATGACATGTATGTACAGCGGGGGAGGGGGGCAGAGAATGGACGCAGAGTGGTACCCACATTCTATGACATGTATGTACAGCGGGGGAGGGGGGCAGAGAATGGACGCAGAGTGGTACCCCCATTCTATGACATGTATGTACAGCGGGGAGGGGGGCTGAGAATGGACGCAGAGTGGTACCCCCATTCTATGACATGTATGCACAGTGGGGAGGGGGGCTGAGAATGGACGCAGAGTGGTACCCCCATTCTATGACATGTATGTACAGCGGGGGAGGGGGGGCTGAGAATGGACGCAGAGTGGTACCCCCATTCTATGACATGTATGCACAGTGGGGGAGGGGGCAGAGAATGGACGCAGAGTGGTACCCACATTCTATGACATGTATGTACAGCGGGGGAGGGGGGCTGAGAATGGACGCAGAGTGGTACCCCCATTCTATGACATGTATGCACAGTGGGGGAGGGGGCAGAGAATGGACGCAGAGTGGTACCCCCATTCTATGACATGTATGTACAGCGGGGGAGGGGGGCTGAGAATGGACGCAGAGTGGTACCCCCATTCTATGACATGTATGTACAGCGGGAGGGGGGCTGAGAATGGACGCAGAGTGGTACCCCCATTCTATGACATGTATGTACAGTGGGGGAGGGGGCAGAGAATGGACGCAGAGTGGTACCCCCATTCTATGACATGTATGTACAGCGGGGGAGGGGGGCTGAGAATGGACGCAGAGTGGTACCCCATTCTATGACATGTATGTACAGCGGGGGAGGGGGGCTGAGAATGGACGCAGAGTGGTACCCCCATTCTATGACATGTATGCACAGTGGGGGAGGGGGCAGAGAATGGACGCAGAGTGGTACCCCCATTCTATGACATGTATGCACAGTGGGGGGAGGGGGGCAGAGAATGGACGCAGAGTGGTACCCCCATTCTATGACATGTATGCACAGTGGGGGAGGGGGGCAGAGAATGGACGCAGAGTGGTACCCCATTCTGACATGTATGCACAGTGGGGGAGGGGCAGAGAATGGACGCAGAGTGGTACCCCCATTCTATGACATGTATGCACAGTGGGGAGGGGGGCAGAGAATGGACGCAGAGTGGTACCCACATTCTATGACATGTATGCACAGTGGGGGAGGGGGGCAGAGAATGGACGCAGAGTGGTACCCACATTCTATGACATGTATGCACAGTGGGGGAGGGGGCAGAGAATGGACGCAGAGTGGTACCCCATTCTGACATGTATGCACAGTGGGGGAGGGGGCAGAGAATGGACGCAGAGTGGTACCCCCATTCTATGACATGTATGTACAGCGGGGAGGGGGGCTGAGAATGGACGCAGAGTGGTACCCACATTCTATGACATGTATGCACAGTGGGGGAGGGGCAGAGAATGGACGCAGAGTGGTACCCCCATTCTATGACATGCATGCACAGTGGGGGAGGGGGGCGCAGTTCTGGATCCTCGCCCTGGGAGCTGGACAACCCCGGGAACAATGGCGGGGGCGTGGCGCACTGTAGGCGCACATTCATGGCAATACACCACAATGGACAATGGATGGCGCCACCCAGCAGCTGTCTGAGAGCTTTTCTGGTGTCTTCGTCGGGGAGGATTTTACAGGTAAAAACAGAAATCAAATCGCTGAGAAAACTTCCAGGATGATGGTGGGGGGAGGGGCCGGAAGGGGCCGGTGACAGGTGTAGCAAACTTGCTCATCAGAGTTGGACGCGGAGTTCCCCTTTTTTATTAGAAGTATTCCTCAATCCTTTATTCCCTACCCCCTCCCTTCCTGAGAGGCACAGGGACAGATGGTGGGCTGGTTATGGGTCAACCGCAGGTTAAGGCAAAAGAAGTTCAAAACATTTTTTAACGAGTTGCAGACTTTGGGCGTGCTACACAGGCCCCAGGAAATGTTATCATTGTACACAGGACATGTGTAGCACATCCAGTCTCTCTGTCTGCCGCTGGGACCCCTCTCCCAGTGTATTGTACACAGAACATGTGTAGCACATCCAGTCTCTCTGCCCTGCCACAGGGACCCCTCTACCAGTATACTGTACACAGGACATGTGTAGCACATCCAGTCTCTCTGTCCTGCCTCTGGGACCTCTCTCCCAGTGTATTGTACACAGGACATGTGTAGCACATCCAGTCTCTCTGTCCTGCCGCTGGGACCCCCTCTCCCAGTGTATTGTACACAGGACATGTGTAGCACATCCAGTCTCTCTGTCCTGCTGCTGGGACCCCTCTCCCAGTGTATTGTACACAGGACATGTGTAGCACATCCAGTCTCTCTGCCCTGCCACAGGGACCCCTCTCCCAGTATACTGTACACAGGACATGTGTAGCACATCCAGTCTCTCTGTCCTGCTGCAGGGACCCTCTCCCAGTATACTGTACACAGGACATGTGTAGTATATCCAGTCTCTCTGTCCTGCCTCTGGGACCTCTCTCCCAGTGTATTGTACACAGGACATGTGTAGGCACATCCAGTCTCTCTGTCCTGCTGCTGGGACCCCTCTCCCAGTGTATTGTACACAGGACATGTGTAGCACATCCAGTCTCTCTGTCCTGCTGCAGGGACCCCTCTCCCAGTATACTGTACACAGGACATGTGTAGTATATCCAGTCTCTGTCCTGCAGCAGGGACCCTTCTACCAGTATATACTGTACACAGGACATGTGTAGCACATCCAGTCTCTCTGCCCTGCCACAGGGACCCCTCTACCAGTATACTGTACACAGGACATGTGTAGCACATCCAGTCTCTCTGCCCTGCCACAGGGACCCCTCTCCCAGTATACTGTACACAGGACATGTGTAGTATATCCAATCTCTGTCCTGCAGCAGGGACCCTTCTACCAGTATATACTGTACACAGGACATGTGTAGCACATCCAGTCTCTCTGAATAAGACCCCACATCTCTCCTCTATGCTGGAAAGCATCAGATTTAAAAAAAAAAAAAGTTGATCTAGTGCTTTCCAAAAAAAAATGGCCTTGTTTACACCAGTCTGGAAATGGAAGTGACGTCATGACGTTGCTCTGGTCCTCCTAGGTCATAGAGATGAGCCCATTTTTCCTTTGATCATCTCTATGACCAGCCACCGCAACACCGATGTGCCAGCTAAGCCCAAGAACCACTGGAAAGCAGTAGAAGGAAAGGGGGCGACCCCTCCCGTCACTTCTGTTAGTGATCCAGCGGCTATTCAGCGGCTCGGATCACTTTTAGGAGAAAGAGCAGCGGCTGCTGAAAAGTCTAATTGCAGGAATGTGGCATCCAGCTGCAGCCATAGACCCCGGAACTCCACTACTATATCCTGACGTACATTTCCAGGTAGGCGGTCGGCAGGTACCCCTGTATACTCAGAGAAGGCGTGGCCAGCCGGTCTGACTCTGTGCTTATAAACAACACAGCACCAGACTGAGAATATACAAAGATACAATGTTACCTATTGTTACTTTTGTATCTTTCTGTTCATTCATCTGCAGATCAATGGGCTGAACCTTAGATCTGTAAAGGATGTCAGGTAAAAGCAACCGGACAATTTTGTTTCCTTTTTTTTTACAAAAACTGTTCCTGTGTTTATCCCTTATTAACCCTTAGTGACCCCAATCAGCCCGAATTAACTCCTTCGTCTCCTTCTCTCCTCAGCTATTGTTTTCCGGATGAGTTTTTTCCCCGTAAACCAGTAAACGTAACAAACGCGCTGTTTCTGTGTTTGATGGGTGTCCGTTTACAAACAAACAGCGTTGCTGCATGAAAAGTGCGCATTTATTTCCGGGATTTCTTCTGTTTATAATGACCCTAAAATGACGATTCTGCTACAAAGCATCGCAAAGTGATTGACAGATGAAGGAAAGGGTTCCGGGTTTTATTTCTTCAACTTTGCGCTTTTTTAAATGTGAAACTTGTAAATATATAAAAAGACGTTTAAATATTATTAGTTAGTAGGATAGAGACGAACAAAAAAAGAGAGAAGAATCATCTGCAGATGAATAAACAGAAAGATACAAAATGAAACAATGTTACTTTGTACCTTTCTGTATTGGTGATAATTAGTGGCAGGCTGATTTTTCTTTGACTGGTTCAGCTGTCAGAACGTTCTGTGTACTGGGCAGTGTCGCCAGGGCCGGATCTAGGGGGGTGCTGGGGTCGGCTGTGCCCCCGAGATTTTAGCTGTGCCCCTCCCAAGTCTCTGAGAGCTCCTTATCCACTGATCCATGAGCCAGTCTGATGCAGAGAGCTGATGTAAGGGGGCACTCTGATGGGGACATCTGATGTAAGGGGGCACTCTGATGGGGATGCTGATGTAAGGGGGCACTCTGATGGGGACACCTGATGTAAGGGGGCACTCTGATGGGGATGCTGATGTAAGGGGGGCACTCTGATGGGGACAGCTGATGTAAAGGGACACAATGATGGGGACACCTGATGTAAGGGGGGCACTCTGATTGGGATCCTGATGTAAGGGGGCACTCTGATGGGACACCTGATGTAAGGGGGCACTCTGATGGGGATATATGATGGAAGGGAGAATCTTATTGGGAACCTGATGCACAGGGGGACTCTAATGGGGACATAGAAGGGGAGCTCTGATGGGGACCTGGATGTAGGGTGGGCTTGGATGGAGACCCAGATGTGAAGGGGGCTCCTAAGATGGACTTTGATGTTAGGGGGGACCCTGATGAGGACATCTGATGTAAGGGGGACTCTGATGGGGACACCTGATGTAAGACGGATCTCTGATGGAGACACCTGATGAACGGGGGCACTCTAAAGGGGACACCGGATGTAAGGGAACACTTTGATGGGGACACGTGATGTAAGGGGGATCTCTGATGGGGACATCTGAAGTAGATATCTGATGTAAGGGGGCACTCTGATGACACCTGATGTAAGGGGGCACTCTGATGGGGACACCTGATGTAAGGAGCACTCTGATGGGGACACCTGATGTAAGGGGGCACTCTGATGAGGACCTGGAAGTAAAGGTGGTTCTGATGGAGACATGGATGTGAAGGGGGGCTCCTAAGATGGACTCTAATGTAGACTGTGCTAGAGGAAATCTCGATCAGGACATTGATGTAACGGGGCACTCTGATGGGGACACTTGATGTAAGGGGGGACTCTAATGGGGACCTAGAAGTAAGGGGAGCTCTGATGGGGACCTGGATGTAGGGTGGGCTTGGATGGAGACCCAGATGTGAAGCAGGGCTCCTAAGATGGACTCTGCTGTAGACTGTGATGTTAGGAGGGACCTCAATGGGGACACCTGCCAGAAGAGGACCCCATCAAAGAGGCACTTTAATGGAAACACCTGATGTAAGAGGGCACTCTGATGGGGACATCTGATGTAAGGGGAATCTTTGATGGGGACACCTGATGCAAGAGGGCACTCTGATGGGGACACCTGATGTAAGGGGGATTTCTGCTGGGGACACCTGATGTAAGAGGGCGCTCTGATGGGGACATCTGATGTAAGGGGGACTTTGATGGAACGTTTTTTTTTTTACTGCACCCCCAGATCAGATAGGGTAGATCCGACCCTGAGTGCCACTGTGATTAGTCAGAGCTGAATTGCTGAGTACTGGGATGGGGGGGTTCCTGGCCTCAGGGCAGAAGGACTGGACGTGCTACACATTCCCTGTGTACAATGATGACATATTTGTGGACGTGTGTAGCACGCCCAGAGTCTGCAGCTGGTTAAACAACAATACATGCGTTACCTTGTTATCTTCAGTAATGACGACCTCATCGCCGAATGAACAGGTTCATATCAGAAACGTACAAATCGCTCCGATCCCTGGAGGGTGAGAGGGGGAGGGGTTAAATATAATTGTGTAGGAGGAAGGGGGAGGAGCCAGGTGCAAAATTACTTCTATTGGTTGGAAGGTCCGCTATAAATAACCTCTTTCTTCTTCTTCCTTCCCTTCCAGGCATTTAAGCCGTGACTCCGCCCTCTCCAAGCCGCTTTGATCCTCTTATCGCTCTTCATAGGTCTGCACAGCTCTTCAGGGACCGACATCCGGAAACGACGCGCTGACTTGTATCGCTTTACTAACATTTCTTTTTTTGCCCAATAAAAATGTGTGATTGGTGAGCAGAGCGCGGCATTGGTTGTGTCTTCTATCTGCCCGGAGTTCAGGAGGTTATTGGGCAGGAAGGTGAAATGTTTCCATGCTGATGGTACAAAGAGAAGGAAATGATAGCACGGGGGACACCATGGAAGGAAGGTGACAGATCCTCACATGGGGGGAGGGGCATCTCCCGATATGGTGCAGGGACTATATGTAAGATGCATAAACCAAACATAAACTATTATAAACCAGTAATATTCATTACAAATCCATATTAAAACCAGAGAAACATTTCCCAGAGACGGCTTGGATGGATTTCCTCTCCAGTTGGTACAGACATGTTGGCGAGGTCCTCTATGCATGTTCTTCTACATGTTTCTCCTCGTGGCTTCTTCAGGAAGAACGCATTCAGGATACCAACTAAAATACAATAATAGGTGTGAGATATAAAATACTGTTCACTACGGTAAGTACATCATATGCAAAGGTGAGAACCCCGCCCACAACCAGACCTCCACTCCACAAATGGTCCACCACAGAGAGGGGTCACCGAGATGGAAGGAACCTCACCAAAGAGCCGGCCAGGAGTGTGGGATAGCCCGGGGACCACCACATAGGAGGAATATCAGCAAGAAGAATCCTAGAAATATGAGTTCTATTCATTTTTAGTTTAGTTTTCTATAAGGGTGCAAATAAAACGTCATATTCCCCCCTTATATGTTCCACACTTACAAAGATCATCAGATTACACAGGTCCACTGGGGGAGCCAGAATGTCACGGAGAGGAACAACCCCAATCTATACAAATGTCTAAAAAATATATATACACCATATTGCCCCAAGTATCAGGCCGCCGGCCTTTCCACACACATGACCTTTAATGGCCCCCCAGTCTTAGTCCGTAGAGTTCAATATTGAGTTGGCTCCACCCTTTCCACGCACATGACCTTTAATGGCCCCCCAGTCTTAGTCCGTAGGGTTCAATATTGAGTTGGCCCCGCCCTTTCCACACACATGACCTTTAATGGCCCCCCAGTCTTAGTCCGTAGGGTTCAATATTGAGTTGGCCCCGCCCTTTCCACACACATGACCTTTAATGGCCCCTCCCAGTCTTAGTCCGTAGGGTTCAATATTGAGTTGGCTCCGCCCTTTGCAGCTATAACAGCTTCACCTCTTCTGGGAAGGCCGTCCACAAGGTTTAGGAGGGTGTCTATGGGAAGGTTGGACCATTCTTCCAGAAGCACATTTGTCAGGTCAGGCACTGATGTCGGGGGAGGGGGCCTGGCTCGCAGTCTCCGCTCTAATTCCTCCCAAAGGTGTTCTATGGGGTTGAGGTCAGGACTCTGTGCAGGACAGTCAAGTTCCTCCACCCCAAACTGGCTCCTCCATGTCTTTATGGACCTTGCTTTGTGCACTGGTGCGCAGTCATGATGGAACAGGAAGGGGCCATCCCCAAACTCCTCCCACAAAGTTGGGGGCGCGAAATTGTCCAAAATGTCGCCTTAAGAGTTCCCTTCACTGGAACTAGGGGGCCAAGCCCAACCCCTGAATCCACCGATACTTTTGGCAATATAGTGTGTATATATATACACATACACAGGGGCGGACTGACCAGTTGGAAACTCGGGCACCGCCCGAGGGCCCTGGGTCAGTAGGGGACCCCATGAGATGCCCCTGGTACCTTTTTCATAGGCTTTTTTGATTTTGGGCAAGGACACAGGGGCCCCATGATCCCCTATTGCCCGGGGGCCCCATGAGTTGTCAGTCCGCCCCTGCACATACACACACACACAAACACCCCACTTTACATTCCTTTACAATGGGGCAGCACAGTGGCTAAATGGTTAGCACTTCCGCCTGGCAGTACTCGGGTTGTTGGTTCTAATCTCAACCACGGCACCACCTTCCTGGAGTTTGCATGTTCTCCCTGTGCCTGCGTGGGTTTCCTCCGGGTACTCTGGTTTCCTCCCACACTCCAAAGACATGCTGGGAGGTGAATTGGCTCCTGTCTAAATTGTCCCTAGTATGTGTATGTATGAATGTGAGTTAGGGACCTTAGATTGTACGCTCCTCGGGGGCGGGGACTGATGTGAATGTACAATATATATGTAAAGTGCTGCGTAAAGTGATGGTGCTATAGAAGTACCTGAAATAAATAAATAAAATAAATTCCCACCACTGAGAACATCACTTACAGCTGTGCTGAAAAGTCTCCCTCCCCTGGCAGAAATAGTGAAATTTCGGCATTGATATTGAAAATCTGACCGATCTGCCAAAAAACTTTTATTGAAAGATGGCGATGATAGGACGCCATTTATGATCACATGGTTGTTTGGCTCCTTTTTGAATCCTAATGATAACAGGCATCCCCCAAACGGCCGGGATCAGAAGTCTCCACCCCCTGGATCAGAAGTCTCTGCCCCCAGATCAGAAGTCTCCGCCCCCTGGATCAGAAGTCTCCGCCCGCTGGTTCAGAAGTCTTCACCCCTGGATCAGAAGTCTTCGCCCACAGATCAGAAGTCTTCACCCCAGGATCAGAAGTCTCCACCCCCCAGATCAGAAGTCTCCGCCCCCAGATCAGGAGTCTCCACCCCCGAATCAGAAGTCTCTGCCCCGGATCAGAAGTCTCCGCACCCGGATCAGAAGTCTCCGCACCCGGATAAGAAGTATCCACCCCCTGAATCAAAACTCTTCACCCCCGGATCAGAAGTCTCCGCCCCCAGATCAGAAGTCCCCGCCCCTAGATCAAAAGTTTCCGCCCCCTGGAATGTCCAGCCTTGGTACAGGCACACAAGGGGACAGACACAGGGTACCATGGCCACTAAAGGGTAATTTCCCACATCTGTGGATTTTTACATTGCAATTAGTGTCAGTCAGGGGCGGACTGACCATTTGGGAACTCGGGTACTGCCCGAGGGCCTGGGATCAGTAGGGGGCCCCATGAGATGCCCCTGGTACCTTTCATAGGCTTTTTTGGGTGTGGTTTGAGTGTGGGTGAGGACACAGGGACCCCATGATCCCCTATTGCCCGGGGGGGCCCATGACTGGTCAGTCCACCCCTGGTGTCAGTGTATAAATAGTCAGTGAGTTTGTTCGCTCTCACGTGGATGCACTGAGCAGGCTAGATACTGAGCCATGGGGAGCAGAGAACTGTCAAAAGACCTGCGTAACAAGGTAATGGGACTTTATAAAGATGGAAAAGGATATAAAAAGATGTCCAAAGCCTTGAATAGGCCAGTCAGTTCAATCACTTACTAGGAAGTAATAAATTCGGATATCTCTTGATACCAAGCCAAGGTCAGGTAGACCAAGAAAGATGGCAGCTACAACTGACAGAAGAATTGTTTGGGATACAAAGAAAAGCCCCCACAGGTGACCTCAGGAGGTATACAGGCTGCTCTGGAAAAAGACTATGTGGGTGTTTCAAGGAGCACAATATTATTATTATTATACAGGATTTATGGCGCCAACAGTCTGCGCAGCGCTGTACAATATAAGGGGGGCGGTACAATTACAATACATTTCAGTCCAGAAAGAATAGGAGGGCCCGGCCCGTGGAGCTTACAATTTAAAGGAAGGGGGAGTATGGGACGGGGGACAACAAGACGACACTTGAACAAAAATGAGCTGCATGGTTGAGTTGCCAGAAAGACGCCTTTACTGTTCCAATGCTGCAATAAAGCCCGGCTTCACCATGCCCGGCAACACCTTGACACTCCTCGCACCTTCTGGCACAATGTAATCTGGAGTGACGAGACCAAAATAGAACTTTATGGTCACAACCCTAAGCGTTATGTTTGGAGAGGGGTCAACAAGGCCTACAATGACAAAAATACCATCCCCACTGTGAAGCATGGTGGTGGCTCACTGATGTTTTGGGGGCTTGTGAGATCTAAAAGGCACGGGGAATCTTGGGAAAATTGATGACAAGATGAATGCAGCATGTTATCGGAAAATACTGGCAGACAATTTGCATTCTTCTGCTCATGGGACGCTCTTGGACTTGGTGAAGGTTCTGGAGTGACCATCACAGTCTTCTGACCTTCATATCATCGAGCCGGTCTGGGAAGATCTTCAACATGCGGTTCATGCAAGACCACCAAGAACTTTGCTCATGCAAAGTCATTGGTCGTTTTGGTCCTGGAGACAATTTGGGTTCTGCAGGAAAGCTGCTCATCACTGCCATCACAGTCTCCTGACCTTAATATCACCGAGCTGCTCTGGGGAGGTCACCAACATTCGGGTCATGCAGGACAACCAAAGACTTTGCACATGGTCCTGGAGGCAATTTGTGTTCTGTAGGAAAGCTGCTCATGGGACACTCTTGGTCTTTCCAGCACAACAATGACCCCAAGCATAAGGCCAAGCTGACCCTCCAGTGGTTAGAGCAGAAAAAGGTCTGGAGTTACCATCACAGTCTCCTGACCTCAATATCAACTCTGGGGAGATCTCAAACATGCAGTTCATGCAAGACCACCAAAGACTTTTCTCATGGAAAGTCATTGGTCGTTTTGGTCCTGTAGGCAATTTGTGTTCTGCAGGAAAGCTGCTCATGGGACACTCTTGGTCTTTCCTGCACAACAATGACCCCGAGCACAAGGCCAAGCTGACCCTCCAGTGGTTACAACAGAAAAAGGTGAAGGTTCTGGAGTGGCCATCACAGTCTCCTGATCTTCATATCATCGAGCCGCTCTGGGAAGATCTCAAACGTGTGGTTCATGCAAGACCACCAAGGACTTTTCTCATGCAGTCATTGGTCGTTTTGGTACTAGAGACAATTTGTGTTCTGGAGGCAAGCTGCTCATGGGACGCTCTTGGTCTTTCCTGCACAACAATGACCCTAAGCACAAGGCCAAGCTGACCCTCCAGTGGTTAGAGCAGAAAAAGGTGAAAGTTCTGGAGTGGCCATCACAGTCTCCTGACCTTCATATCATCGAGCCGCTCTGGGAAGATCTCAAACGTGCGGTCCATGCAAGACCACCAAAAGAGTTTGCATGACCTGGAGTCATTTTGCTGAGACGAATGGGCGGCTCTACCACCTACATGAATTCTGGGGGTCTCATAGACAACTATTACAGAAGCTGTCATTGGTGCTGAAGGGGGCGACACACAGGACTAAGAAATAAGGGGGTGCAGACTATTGAACAGGGGGGGGCATTTCATTGGTTTACTTGTTGCCATTATCTATTTTCTGATTGGCCCATTCTGTTATCATCTCCATTTACAGAATAGGAATCCCGTAAGAAATACAAGAAATGGGTTCTGCCGGCTCACTCTCAGTCCATCCTGTATATTCCCGATTCTCCAGCGGGGGGCAGACCTCTCAGCACAACTACAACCAAGACAAATTTCACACAATCTTTACTTGTACACAAATGATTCATTTTGTATCTTTTTGTAGATTTAAAATGATTTATTTTCTTTCACCTATACATGTCTGACATCGGGGCGGGGCTACGTCTCAGATGCGTGGCTCCGCCTATGTCTGTTGAGCGCGGTCTGGTACCTGAACAACCTATTGCACTCTGTACATTTAAAGGGCATTTCCCCGGTGTGGATGCGTTGGTGGACGGCCATGTTGCACTGCTGGCTGAAGCGTTTGCCACACTCGGGGCAGGCGTAAGGGCGTTCCCCGCTGTGAATTCTCTGGTGGATGGTCAGCTTGGAGCGTTTGATGAAGCTTTTGCCGCATTCGCCGCACACGTAAGGCTTCTCGTCGGTGTGGGTTTTGCGGTGCTCCGTCAGGCGGGACCATTGGATGAAGGCCTTCCCGCACTGTGAGCATTTGAAGGGGCGCTCCCCGGTGTGCGTGCGAAGGTGGATGACAAACTTGGATTTCTCCAAGAAAGTTTTGTCACACTCGCTGCAGCTATACTGCTTCTCTGGGGGCCACACAGCCGCCAGGTACTGACTCAAGGGGGACCATGGAAGATACGCATCTTCTAAGTCCTCTGTGACATCTGGATCATTCTCGGTATATGCTGTTCGAGTCGGTATAGGTTCCGTTCCACTCTCAGGTCCTTTGGTGGAATCATCAGAGCAGGAGCTTTGATGGTCCAGGTGTTCTTTTTTGGAGGTCTTCTCTTTTATATTAGTGCAGTTTCGCAGTTGTGATTTATGGGTTGTCCTCCTGGAGAGTTCATGATGGTTCTTTTGTTGTGGTGCTTGATAGGTCTTTTTGTATACCTCAGGGCTGTTCATTGGTTGGAGCTCAGGAGAAGTCTTCTTGCATAGGTCTGTGTCATTAGGTGGTTGTGATTCATGGCAAGTTTTCCTACAAATATTGGTTGTTTTCCTCTGTATTCCATGCGTGTTCACCTCGTGTGGTTCATTATGGGGCTTCTTGCAAATGTCAGGTCCTTTCTTTGGCTTAGGCTCTCGAAATTTACTCTTGCGCAAGTCAAGGACATTCATTGGTTGCGGGTCATGTTGGGATTTGCATATGTCCAGGATATTATGTTCTTTCACAGAAAAAGTCTTTTTGTATGAATTATAAACACCTAAAGAGTCATGATTGTTCTTCTTGCATACATCAAGGTCACTGGATGGTTGAGGTTCATGATTGTTCTTCATGCGTACATCATAAATATCTGGAGGTTGTGGCTCATGCCTGGTCTTCAGGCGCTTGTATTGGTCCCTTTCTGGCTCATGAACCTTCATATGAAGCTTAAGGTTGGAATTCTGGCTGAAGGCTTTCTCACATAAAGAACATCTGTAGGGTTTTTCCCCTGAGTGGGATCTTTGGTGGACCACAAGAACATAATGGTGGCTAAAACTCTTATTGCATATGTCACACCTGAATGGTTTTTGTCTGGTATGTGTCCGTTGGTGGCCAACCAGGTTAGACTGCTGGCTGAAGCTTTTACCGCACTCAGGACACTTGTATGGTCGTTCCCCGGTGTGTACCCGGAGGTGGACAATAAGTTTGGACATTTTAATGAAGCTCTTATCGCACTCAGTGCACTGGAATGGTCTGTCACCAGAATGAGTCCTCTGGTGCTCCACCAGGTTGGATGGGTAGTGGAAAGTCTTGTCGCACTGGTCGCATTTATAGGGTTTATCGCCGTTATGGATCCGCAGGTGTTCTTTAAGGTGGGACCTCTTGGTGAAGCCTTTCCCACACACTGAGCACTGAAATGGTTTCTCTCCCGTGTGAGTTCTGTGGTGTTCCACCAACTTCGAGCGTTGGTTGTAGCTTTTCTCGCAAAGCGTACATTTGTATGGCCTGTCTTCTATGTGGCATTTTCTGTGCACCACCAGCTGCGCCCTTTTAGTGAAGCTCCTCCCACATTCAAGGCACTTGAAGATTTTCTCCCCAGTGTGCGTCCTCTGGTGCAGAGAGAGGACCGACCTATTGATAAAGGTTTTGTCGCAGTTATTGCACTTGAAGACCTTTCCGTCAGGAGCAACAGACTGGGAGGTAACTGGTTTTACTGTGTCACTTTCACTTGGACCCAGGACTTTTCTCTGGTCACGAGCCCGCTTCTGGGAATCTGCTGGTTTTAGGGCTTGTCTTGTTTTGGCATGTTTGGCCTTCACCTGGTCATGGGTCCGTCTATGTGCAGCAAATTGGGACCAGCTACCGAAGATCATCTTACACTCCAAACACCGGTGAGGTTTCTTAGCAGATGGAGGCTTCTGGTTCTCATGCTGGGTGACTCCATTTGTTAGATGTCCTGAAGAACCGGGAGAATGATTCTGGAACGTTCTCTGAACCTTGATGTGTGGCTCCTTCTCTTCATCTGCCTCTGAAACGACAAATAATCAAATCACTTGCTTCTTCGATGGTAGACTGAAGACCCGAGGACATAGCTTCACTTACCCAAGGGGTCTTCAGAATGTCGGAATGTCCATTTATCATCTTCTGTGAAGACCCTCGGTGAGGGAGGGGGATGGCGATACTCGTATCCTGCGAAGAAAGATGCCATTTTTAGTGAGCCACACCACCATATTCAGGTATGTAAAGCTAAAACACATTTATGTGGAGTTATGCAACTATCAAAATGCCTTGATTGGTGGGTGTCAGTCTGGAGGAGGAGATGTTCCTATTCAGCCTGGATGATGTTGAATTTCCTCCAGCCAGGAAATGAGGTGAGTCCTGAGCTGGGACTTCGATGATCTCCTGCAGACTATAGGTAATCAGCCCAGAAGGGCAGCAGCCCTTCAGGTTGGGTCTTCTCCTCCAGGACAAGGACCCCGCTCTTCCAGGCCCCAGACTATGTATACACCCCTCAGCCCACCACTGGGCATCCTCTTCTCTCCAGTGATTTGCTGAGGTGGTATGAATATTCAAGTCCAGGGTCTGCCTCCTCCAGCCCACTACAATCTAGAACCCACTAGAAGGCTGGGGGAGGTAGTTGAGCCTGCAACCAGCAGGACCCAACAGCCACAAATAATCACACTCTGCTCCACTGATAACAAAGAATCCCAAACAAAAACCTAAATGTATCCTAACCTCATAAGTATCCTAACTAGGAGGACCTTCCCAAGACTCTCCAGTCTACTCCTTCACTTATGTTTGGTTTTGGATGGAGTGTGGAATTGTTGGAATGGCTGTCAGTGACCCTGCTAGGAGGATTCACCCCTCTATCAGTGCCAGTGACAGTTATCAGTGACAGGACACATGGTTGTCACTAGAGATGAGCGAATCGAACCAGGCGAACCGGAATTCGATACGAATTTCAGGAAAAATCTGATTCGCGTCGAATCCGAATATTTGCCTACTTCGGGTGCGCAAATCGGATTTTTCCCGATCAGCCGGCAAAAGTGTCCCTGCAGAGAGCTCTGCTATTTCTGACAGTTCCTTCACATGTACAGTGGTTGAAACATTGTATCTATTAGTTTCCATTTAGGATACAGATGTTTCAACCGCTGTACATGTGAAGAAGCTGTCAGAGAACTGTCAGAAATAGAGGAACTCTGCACATACACTTTTTGCCGGCTTGGAATTATTCTTATTTTCATCCTACTTCTTCTTCATCCTCATCCTCAGAAGAAGAAGAGGATGAGGATGAGGAAGAAGAAGAAGAAGAAGAAGAAGAAGAAGAAGTAGGATGAAAATAAGAATAATTCCAAGCCGGCAAAAAGTGTATCTGCAGAGCTCCTCTAAGTGTATCTGCAGAATGTCATTTATGGAAACAAATAGATACAATGTTTCAACCGCTGTATGGAGGGAATGTCCCAGAACTGTCAGAAATAGACAGAAACTGTCACAGAACTGTCCTTCTTCTCATCCTTCTCCTTCTTCTCATCCTTCTCCTTCTTCTCATCCTTCTTCTCATCCTTCTCCTTCTTCTCATCCTTCTCCTTCTTCTCATCCTTCTCCTTCTTCTCATCCTTCTTCTCATCCTTCTCCTTCTTCTCATCCTTCTTCTCATCCTTCTTCTCATCCTCCTTCTCCTTCTCCTTCTTCTCATCCTTCTTCTCATCCTTCTTCTCATCCTTCTCCTTCTCCTTCTTCTCATCCTTCTCCTCCTTCTTCTCATCCTTCTCCTTCTCCTTCTTCTCATCCTTCTCCTTCTCCATCTTCTCATCCTTCTCCTTCTTCTCATCCTTCTCCTTCTTCTCCTTCTCCTCCTTCTCCTTCTCCATCTTCTCATCCTTCTCCTTCTTCTCATCCTTCTCCTTCTTCTCATCCTTCTCCTTCTCCTTCTTCTCCTTCTCCTCCTTCTCCTTCTTCTCATCCTTCTCCTTCTCCTTCTTCTCATCCTTCTCCTTCTTCTCCTCCTTCTCCTTCTCCTTCTCCTTCTCCTTCTTCTCATCCTTCTCCTTCTCCTCCTTCTCCTTCTTCTCCTTCTCCTTCTTCTCATCCTTCTCCTTCTTCTCATCCTTCTCCTTCTCCTTCTTCTCATCCTTCTCCTTCTTCTCATCCTTCTCCTTCTTCTCATCCTTCTCCTTCTCATCCTTCTCCTTCTTCTCATCCTTCTCCTTCTTCTCATCCTTCTCCTTCTTCTCATCCTTCTCCTTTCTCTCATCCTTCTCCTTCTTCTCATCCTTCTCCTTCTTCTCATCCTTCTCCTTCTTCTCATCCTTCTCCTTCTTCTCATCCTTCTCCTTCTCCTTCTTCTCATCCTTCTCCTTCTCCTTCTTCTCATCCTTCTCCTTCTTCTCATCCTTCTCCTTCTTCTCATCCTT
This sequence comes from Staurois parvus, assembly GCF_062004578.1. Classification (NCBI taxonomy): domain Eukaryota; kingdom Metazoa; phylum Chordata; class Amphibia; order Anura; family Ranidae; genus Staurois; species Staurois parvus. The sequence goes on along the minus strand of NW_028320308.1, from coordinate 86,417 downwards.
CTCCTTCTTCTCATCCTTCTCCTTCTCCTTCTTCTCATCCTTCTCCTTCTCCTTCTTCTCATCCTTCTCCTTCTTCTCCTTCTCCTCCTTCTCCTTCTCCATCTTCTCATCCTTCTCCTTCTTCTCATCCTTCTCCTTCTCCTTCTTCTCCTTCTCCTCCTTCTCCATCTTCTCATCCTTCTCCTTCTTCTCATCCTTCTCCTTCTTCTCATCCTTCTCCTTCTCCTTCTTCTCCTTCTCCTCCTTCTCCTTCTTCTCATCCTTCTCCTTCTCCTTCTTCTCATCCTTCTCCTTCTTCTCCTCCTTCTTCTTCTCCTTCTCCTTCTTCTCATCCTTCTCCTTCTTCTCATCCTTCTCCTTCTTCTCATCCTTCTCCTTCTTCTCATCCTTCTCCTTCTCCTTCTTCTCATCCTTCTCCTTCTTCTCATCCTTCTCCTTCTTCTCATCCTTCTCCTTCTTCTCATCCTTCTCCTTCTTCTCATCCTTCTCCTTCTTCTCATCCTTCTCCTTCTTCTCATCCTTCTCCTTCTTCTCATCCTTCTCCTTCTCCTTCACCTTCTCCTTCCTCATCTCCAAGGGCATTTACATTAAAGGTACAGTGTTCAGCACTAATATAAAGGCTCTCTGAAGCCTAGAAACCCTTTTTATAAGTTAACTTCGTAGCGAATTAATTCGCATCGAATCGAATTTCTTCCTGGAATTCGCCGAATCAGCCGAATCGAATTTTTGAAAAATTCGCTCATCTCTAGTTGTCACCCCCAAACAGGACAACACATTTTGGCTAGAGGTCCCCTTTACCTTTCAATTAAAGGGATTCATTAGAATCCAATATGGAACATGGAAATGTGGAAAGCTTCAGAGAAACCCCAACGATTGCTACGGTGATGAGTTGTCACCAGGCAGCACTATGGACAGCCTGATTTGGTCTTGGGAGTACTGGCAGTTCTGGGTTCACATCTCCGGGGGGTGGGGTGGAGGAGAGAGCAAAGTGCAGACTTTGAGGAGAGCCACGTCATCCTGTGTACACCTGAGGAGAAGTGAGAGACTAGCCCCGGGGTACCTACCTCACTGGCCTGGTGGGTGACACATATGGGGTCTGGAGGAACTTCACTTCCCACTATTCTGATTCTGATGTGACTGCCTACACACTGAGTGTATGTTCTTGGTCCCGGCGGGCACCCTGTACATGGTACTGGTCCAGGAATGCACCCTGCACATGGTACTGGTCCAGGAATGCACCCTGTACATGGTACCAGTCCTAGCAATCACTCTGTACAAGGTACCATTCCTTGCCATTCCCCCGTACGTGATACTGGTCCTGGTAGGCACCCTGTGCATGGTATTGGTCCTGGCACTTACCTTGTAAATGATTGTGGTGATCACCTTGTACATGGCGGGCACCCTGTGCATGATACCAATGGGCTCTCTGTGCCTGGTACCAGTCATGGCCATCCCCCATACATGGTACAAATCCTGGCCATCCCCCATATATGGTACCGGTCCTTGCCATTCCCCATATATGGTACCGGTCCTTGCCATTCCCCCATACATGGCACTAGTCTTGGCCATCCCCCAATACATGGTATAAATTCTGGCAATCCCCCCCCCTGTATAAGGTACCAGTCCTGGCTATCCCCCTGTATAAGGTACTGGTCATGTCCTTCCCCCTGTACATGGTACCGATCCTGGCAATCCCCCCATACATGGTACAAGTTCTGCTATCCCCCATACATGGTACCAGTCCTGACCATCCCCTGTACATGGTACCAGTCCAAGCCATCCCCCCGTACATGGTACTGGTCCTGACCTTCTCCCATACAAACTGAATACTGGTCCTAGCCTTCCCTCCTGTACATGATACCAGACCTGGCCATCCCCCCCATACATGGTACCAGACCTGGCCTTCCCCCCATACATGGTACCAGCACTGGTAATCCCCTCATACATGGTACTGGTTCTGGCCATCCTCCCATACATGGTACCGGACCTGGTCATCCCCTCCACATGTGGTACCAGTCCTGAACTTCCCCTCATACATGGTATCGGTCATGGCCTTCCCCCCTGTACATGGTACCAGTCCTGCCCTTCCCCCCATACATGGTACCAGTCCTGACCATCCCCCCATACATGGTACCAGTCCTGGACAATCCCCCACACATAGTACCAGTCCTTGCCATCCCCCCCCCCCGTACATGGTACCAGTCCTGCCCATCCCCCCATACATGGTACCAGTCCTGGTCATCCCCCCATACATGGTACCAGTCCTGGACAATCCCCCACACATAGTACCAGTCCTTGCCATCCCCCCCCCCATACATGGTACCAGCCCTGGCCATCCCCCATACATGGTACCAGTCCTGCCCATCCTCCCATACATGGTACCGGTCCTTGCCATCCCCCCATACATGGTACCGGTCCTGGCCATCCCCCTATACATGGGACCAGTCCTGACCATCCCCCCATACATGGTACCAGTCCTGGCCATCCCCCCATACATGGTACCAGTCCTGACCATCCCCCATACATGGTACCAGTCCTGACCATCCCCCCATACATGGTACCAGTCCTGACCATCCCCCATACATGGTACCAGTCCTGACCATCCCCCATACATGGTACCGTTCCTGGCATTCCCCCCATACATGGTACAAGTCATTACCATCCCCCTATACATGGTACCGGTCCTGACCATCCCCCATACATGGTACCAGTCCTGACCATCCCCCATACATGGTACCAGTCCTGACCATCCCCCCATACATGGTACCAGTCCTGACCATCCCCCATACATGGTACCAGTCCTGACCATCCCCCATACATGGTACCAGTCCTGACCATCCCCCCATACATGGTACCAGTCCTGACCATCCCCCATACATGGTACCAGTCCTGACCATCCCCCCATACATGGTACCAGTCCTGACCATCCCCCATACATGGTACCAGTCCTGACCATCCCCCATACATGGTACCAGTCCTGACCATCCCCCATACATGGTACCAGTCCTGACCATCCCCCATACATGGTACCAGTCCTGACCATCCCCCATACATGGTACCAGTCCTGACCATCCCCCTATACATGGGACCAGTCCTGGCCATCCCCCCATACATGGTACCAGTCCTGACCATCCCCCATACATGGTACCAGTCCTGGCCATCCCCCTATACATGGTACCGGTCCTGACCATCCCCCATACATGGTACCGGTCCTGACCATCCCCCATACATGGGATCAGTCCTGACCATCCCCCATACAGTTGCAAGAAAAAGTATGTGACCCCCTTGGGATTACGTGGAGTTTTGCATGAATTGGGCATAAAATGTGCTCTGAACGTCATCTAAGTCACAACAATAGAAGAACACAGTCTGCTGAACATAATACTACACAAACATTAGATGTTGCCATGGTTTAATTGCACATAACATGTAAACATTCACAGCGCAGGGAGGAAAAAGTATGTGAGGCCCTAGCTTAATGACTTCTCCCAGAGCTAATTGGAGCCAGGAGTGAGCCAACCTTGACTCCAATCAGTGTGATGATATTGGATGTGTTGCTGACACCTGTTTTGGGTTTACTGGTTTCAAGAAGCACTGTCTGATGTGAACCATGCCTCGCAGAAAAGAGCTCTCAGAAGACCTACCATCAAGAATTGTTGACTTGCATGAAGCTGGAAAGGGTTACAAAAGTATCTCCTTGAGCCTTGATGTTCCTGTGTCCACGGTAAGACAGACTGTCTACAAATGGAGAAAGTTTAGCACTGTTGCTACTCTCCCTAGGCGTGGTCGTCCTGTAAAAATGACTGCAAGAGCACAGCGCAGAATGCTGCATGAGGTAAAGAAGAATCCCAGAGTGTCAGCTAAAGACCTACAGAAATCTCTGGCACATGCTAACATTTTTGTTGACACATCTACAATAAGGAAAACATGAAACAAGAATGGAGTACATGGGAGGACACCACGGAGGAAGCCATTGCTGGCCAAAAAGAAGATTGCAGCACGTTTGAAGTTTGCAAAAGAGCACCTGGATGTTCCACAGCACTACTGGCAGAATATACTGTGGACAGATGAAACCAAGATTGAGTTGTTTGGGAAGAACACACAACACTATGTGTGGAGAAAAAAAGGCCCAGCACACCAACATCAAAACCTCATCCCCACTGTGAAACATGGCGGAGGGAGCATCATGGTTTGGGGCTGATTTGCTGCCTCAGGGCCTGGACGGATTGTTGTCATTGATGGGAAAATGAATTCCAGAGTTTATCAAGACATTTTGCAGGAAAACGTACGACCATCTGTCCGCCAACTGAAGCTCCGCAGAGGATGGGTGATGCAACAGGACAATGATGACCCAAAGCATACAAGTAATTCAACAAAACAATGGCTGCAACAGCACAGAATACGCCTTCTGGAGTGGCCCAGTCAGAGTCCTGACCTCAACCCCATTGAAATGCTGTGGCATGACCTTAAGAGAGCGATTCACACCAGACATCCCAAGAATATTGCTACACTGGAACAGTTTTGTGAAGAGGAGTGGTCCAAAATGACTCCAGATCGTTGTGCAGGTCTGATCTGCAACTACAGGAAACATTTGGTTGAGGTTATTGCTGCCAAAGGAGGGTCAACCAGTTATTAAGTCCAAAGGTTCACATACTTTTTCCTCCCTGCGCTGTGAATGTTTACATGTTATGTGCAATTAAACCATGGCAACATCTAATGTTTGTGTAGTATTATGTTCAGCAGACTGTGTTCTTCTATTGTTGTGACTTAGATGACGTTCAGAGCACATTTTATGCCCAATTCATGCAAAACTCCACGTAATCCCAAGGGGGTCACATACTTTTTCTTGCAACTGTACATGGTAGCAGTCCTGACCATCCCCCCATACATGGTACCAGTCCTGACCATCCCCCTATACATGGTACCAGTCCTGACCATCCCCCATACATGGTACCAGTCCTGACCATCCCCCCATACATGGTACCAGTCCTGACCATCCCCCCATACATGGTACCAGTCCTGACCATCCCCCATACATGGTACCAGTCCTGACCATCCCCCATACATGGTACCAGTCCTGACCATCCCCCATACATGGTACCAGTCCTGACCATCCCCCATACATGGTACCAGTCCTGACCATCCCCCCATACATGGTACCAGTCCTGACCATCCCCCATACATGGTACCAGTCCTGACCATCCCCCATACATGGTACCAGTCCTGACCATCCCCCATACATGGTACCAATCCTGACCATCCCCCATACATGGGACCAGTCCTGACCATCCCCCATACATGGTACCAGTTCTGACCATCCCCCCATACATGGTACCAGTCCTGACCATCCCCCATACATGGGACCAGTCCTGACCATCCCCCCATACATGGTACCAGTCCTGACCATCCCCCCATAGATGGTACCAGTCCTGACCATCCCCCATACATGGTACCAGTCCTGACCATCCCCCATACATGGTACCAGTCCTGACCATCCCCCATACATGGTACCAGTCCTGACCATCCCCCCATACATGGGACCAGTCCTGACCATCCCCCATACATGGGACCAGTCCTGACCATCCCCCATACATGGTACCAGTCCTGACCATCCCCCATACATGGTACCAGTCCTGACCATCCCCCCATACATGGGACCAGTCCTGACCATCCCCCCATACATGGGACCAGTCCTGACCATCCCCCATACATGGTACCAGTCCTGACCATCCCCCCATACATGGGACCAGTCATGACCATCCCCCATACATGGTACCAGTCCTGACCATCCCCCATACATGGTACCAGTCCTGACCATCCCTCCATACATGGTACCAGTCCTGACCATCCCCCATACATGGGACCAGTCCTGACCATCCCCCCATACATGGTACCAGTCCTGACCATCCCCCATACATGGTACCAGTCCTGACCATCCCCCATACATGGGACCAGTCCTGACCATCCCCCATACATGGGACCAGTCCTGACCATCCCCCATACATGGGACCAGTCCTGACCATCCCCCATACATGGTACCAGTCCTGACCATCCCCCATACATGGTACCAGTCCTGACCATCCCCCATACATGGGACCAGTCCTGACCATCCCCCATACATGGGACCGGGTTTAGCACAGATTTCCCGTCTGTCCTGAGCTCAGGACGGTATACAATATGAATCGGGACATACCCAACGATATTACGGCCTCCAGATTGTCCCTCATCACCTCCTGGTATAGCTGTCTCTGCCACGCCTCTAGATGGCGCCATTCCTCCTCCAGGAAATACACGGCCACCTCATCGAAGGTAATGGGGACCTGCACAGCAGAAGACAACACTGAGAGCATGCTTGTACGGTCACGGGAGAGAAGTCGGTATGTCTGCTGATTGAGGGCCATGAATGGGCGCCCAATGACCATACAGGGAAAATCTGCCCCTTCGGTTCTGTGGTCTATAGGCACACGCCTGCAGGGCCTAACGGGAGATCCGGTCCTGGCCGCACCCCTGAAAGTGATCAGATTTCAGAAATGTTCTGGCCATACACTCTACAATCTGATTGTACAGAAATTGTATAATCTCCCTATGTAACATGAGGACGAACTTATACAATCCATTCCGTTTGTGTCAGATCAGGAGGCCCCATGTGCTACACAGTAGATCTAAGGTAGATTGTACAATCGGATTGCATGGTGTATGGTCAGCCATCAATTCATCAACTTTAGTTTAGATCTACAAAAACGATACATTTGAGGACCTACCTGACTATCCAATCCAATTGTATCCAATCTGGCAGGCCCGTCCACTACCTACCTATTGTTGGATCTAAAGGAGATTGTACAAATTTCAAAGTGTACAATCTGTGTACAATCTCCTTTCAGGGGGACACACTATACAATCTCTGTACAATCTCCTTTCAGGGGGACACACACTATACAATCTCTGTACAATCTCCTTTCAGGGGGACACACACTATACAATCTCTGTACAATCTCCTGTCAGGGGGGACACACACTATACAATCTCTGTACAATCTCCTTTCAGGGGGACACACACTATACAATCTCTGTACAATCTCCTTTCAGGGGGACACACACTATACAATCTCTGTACAATCTCCTGTCAGGGGGACACACACTATACAATCTCTGTACAATCTCCTTTCAGGGGGACACACACTATACAATCTGTGTACAATCTCCTGTCAGGGGGACACACACTATACAATCTCTGTACAATCTCCTGTCAGGGGGACACACACTATACAATCTCTGTACAATCTCCTGTCAGGGGGACACACACTATACAATCTCTGTACAATCTCCTGTCAGGGGGACACACACTATACAATCTCTGTACAATCTCCTGTCAGGGGGACACACACTATACAATCTCTGTACAATCTCCTGTCAAGGGGGGACACACTATACAATCTCTGTACAATCTCCTGTCAGGGGGACACACACTATACAATCTCTGTACAATCTCCTGTCAGGGGGGGACACACACTATACAATCTCTGTACAATCTCCTGTCAGGGGGACACACACTATACAATCTGTGTACAATCTCCTGTCAGGGGGACACACACTATACAATCTCTGTACAATCTCCTGTCAGGGGGACACACACTATACAATCTCTGTACAATCTCCTGTCAGGGGACACACACTATACAATCTCTGTACAATCTCCTGTCAGGGGGACACACACTATACAATCTCTGTACAATCTCCTGTCAGGGGGGGACACACACTATACAATCTCTGTACAATCTCCTGTCAGGGGACACACACTATACAATCTCTGTACAATCTCCCGTCAGGGGGACACACACTATACAATCTCTGTACAATCTCCTGTCAGGGGAACACACACTATACAATCTCTGTACAATCTCCTGTCAGGGGGACACACACTATACAATCTGTGTACAATCTCCTGTCAGGTGGACACACACTATACAATCTCTGTACAATCTCCTTTCAGGGGAACACACACTATACAATCTCTGTACAATCTCCTTTCAGGGGGACACACACTATACAATCTCTGTACAATCTCCTTTCAGGGGGACACACACTATACAATCTCTGTACAATCTCCTGTCAGGGGGACACACACTATACAATCTCTGTACAATCTCCTTTCAGGGGAACACACACTATACAATCTCTGTACAATCTCCTTTCAGGGGGACACACACTATACAATCTCTGTACAATCTCATGTCAGGTGGACACACACTATACAATCTCTGTACAATCTCCTTTCAGGGGGACACACACTATACAATCTCTGTACAATCTCCTGTCAGGGGGGGACACACACTATACAATCTCTGTACAATCTCCTGTCAGGTGGACACACACTATACAATCTCTGTACAATCTCCTGTCAGGGGGACACACACTATACAATCTCTGTACAATCTCCTGTCAGGTGGACACACACTATACAATCTCTGTACAATCTCCTATCAGGGGGACACACACTATACAATCTCTGTACAATCTCCTGTCAGGGGGACACACACTATACAATCTCTGTACAATCTCCTGTCAGGGGGACACACACTATACAATCTCTGTACAATCTCCTGTCAGGGGGACACACACTATACAATCTCTGTACAATCTCCTTTCAGGGGGACACACACTATACAATCTCTGTACAATCTCCTGTCAGGTGGACACACACTATACAATCTGTGTACAATCTCCTGTCAGGGGGACACACACTATACAATCTCTGTACAATCTCCTGTCAGGGGAACACACACTATACAATCTCTGTACAATCTCCTGTCAGGGGGACACACACTATACAATCTGTGTACAATCTCCTTTCAGGGGGACACACACTATACAATCTCTGTACAATCTCCTTTCAGGGGAACACACACTATACAATCTCTGTACAATCTCCTTTCAGGGGGACACACACTATACAATCTCTGTACAATCTCCTTTCAGGGGGACACACACTATACAATCTCTGTACAATCTCCTGTCAGGGGGACACACACTATACAATCTCTGTACAATCTCCTTTCAGGGGAACACACACTATACAATCTCTGTACAATCTCCTGTCAGGGGGACACACACTATACAATCTCTGTACAATCTCCTTTCAGGGGGACACACACTATACAATCTCTGTACAATCTCCTGTCAGGGGGGGACACACACTATACAATCTCTGTACAATCTCCTGTCAGGTGGACACACACTATACAATCTCTGTACAATCTCATGTCAGGTGGACACACACTATACAATCTCTGTACAATCTCCTTTCAGGGGGACACACACTATACAATCTCTGTACAATCTCCTGTCAGGGGGGGACACACACTATACAATCTCTGTACAATCTCCTGTCAGGTGGACACACACTATACAATCTCTGTACAATCTCCTGTCAGGGGGACACACACTATACAATCTCTGTACAATCTCCTGTCAGGTGGACACACACTATACAATCTCTGTACAATCTCCTATCAGGGGGACACACACTATACAATCTCTGTACAATCTCCTGTCAGGGGGACACACACTATACAATCTCTGTACAATCTCCTGTCAGGGGGACACACACTATACAATCTCTGTACAATCTCCTGTCAGGGGGACACACACTATACAATCTCTGTACAATCTCCTTTCAGGGGGACACACACTATACAATCTCTGTACAATCTCCTGTCAGGTGGACACACACTATACAATCTGTGTACAATCTCCTGTCAGGGGGACACACACTATACAATCTCTGTACAATCTCCTATCAGGTGGACACACACTATACAATCTCTGTACAATCTCCTTTCAGGGGGACACACACTATACAATCTCTGTACAATCTCCTGTCAGGGGGACACACACTATACAATCTCTGTACAATCTCCTGTCAGGGGGACACACACTATACAATCTCTGTACAATCTCCTGTCAGGGGGGGACACACACTATACAATCTCTGTACAATCTCCTGTCAGGGGGACACACACTATACAATCTGTGTACAATCTCCTGTCAGGGGGACACACACTATACAATCTATGTACAATCTCCTTTCAGGGGGACACACACTATACAATCTCTGTACAATCTCCTGTCAGGGGGACACACACTATACAATCTCTGTACAATCTCCTTTCAGGGGGACACACACTATACAATCTGTGTACAATCTCCTGTCAGGGGGGGACACACTATACAATCTCTGTACAATCTCCTGTCAGGGGGACACACACTATACAATCTCTGTACAATCTCCTGTCAGGGGAACACACACTATACAATCTCTGTACAATCTCCTGTCAGGGGGACACACACTATACAATCTGTGTACAATCTCCTGTCAGGTGGACACACACTATACAATCTCTGTACAATCTCCTGTCAGGGGGACACACACTATACAATCTCTGTACAATCTCCTTTCAGGGGAACACACACTATACAATCTCTGTACAATCTCCTTTCAGGGGGACACACACTATACAATCTCTGTACAATCTCCTGTCAGGGGGACACACACTATACAATCTCTGTACAATCTCCTGTCAGGGGGAGACACACTATACAATCTGTGTACAATCTCCTTTCAGGGGGACACACACTATACAATCTCTGTACAATCTCCTGTCAGGGGGACACACACTATACAATCTCTGTACAATCTCCTTTCAGGGGAACACACACTATACAATCTGTGTACAATCTCCTGTCAGGGGGACACACACTATACAATCTCTGTACAATCTCCTGTCAGGGGGACACACACTATACAATCTCTGTACAATCTCCTGTCAGGGGGACACACACTATACAATCTCTGTACAATCTCCTGTCAGGGGGACACACACTATACAATCTCTGTACAATCTCCTGTCAGGGGGACACACACTATACAATCTGTGTACAATCTCCTGTCAGGGGGGGACACACTATACAATCTCTGTACAATCTCATGTCAGGTGGACACACACTATACAATCTCTGTACAATCTCCTTTCAGGGGGACACACACTATACAATCTCTGTACAATCTCCTGTCAGGGGGACACACACTATACAATCTCTGTACAATCTCCTGTCAGGTGGACACACACTATACAATCTCTGTACAATCTCCTGTCAGGGGGACACACACTATACAATCTCTGTACAATCTCCTGTCAGGGGGACACACACTATACAATCTCTGTACAATCTCCTTTCAGGGGAACACACACTATACAATCTCTGTACAATCTCCTGTCAGGTGGACACACACTATACAATCTCTGTACAATCTCCTGTCAGGGGGACACACACTATACAATCTCTGTACAATCTCCTGTCAGGGGGACACACACTATACAATCTCTGTACAATCTCCTTTCAGGGGGACACACACTATACAATCTCTGTACAATCTCCTGTCAGGGGGACACACACTATACAATCTCTGTACAATCTCCTGTCAGGGGGACACACACTATACAATCTCTGTACAATCTCCTGTCAGGGGGACACACTATACAATCTCTGTACAATCTCCTGTCAGGGGGACACACACTATACAATCTGTGTACAATCTCCTTTCAGGGGGACACACACTTTACAATCTCTGTACAATCTCCTGTCAGGTGGACACACACTATACAATCTCTGTACAATCTCCTGTCAGGGGGACACACACTATACAATCTCTGTACAATCTCCTGTCAGGGGGACACACACTATACAATCTCTGTACAATCTCCTGTCAGGGGGACACACACTATACAATCTCTGTACAATCTCCTTTCAGGGGGACACACACTATACAATCTCTGTACAATCTCCTGTCAGGGGGGGACACACACTATACAATCTCTGTACAATCTCCTGTCAGGGGGGGACACACACTATACAATCTCTGTACAATCTCCTGTCAGGGGGACACACACTATACAATCTCTGTACAATCTCCTGTCAGGGGGACACACACTATACAATCTGTGTACAATCTCCTTTCAGGGGGACACACACTATACAATCTCTGTACAATCTCCTTTCAGGGGAACACACACTATACAATCTCTGTACAATCTCCTGTCAGGGGGACACACACTATACAATCTCTGTACAATCTCCTTTCAGGGGAACACACACTATACAATCTCTGTACAATCTCCTGTCAGGGGGACACACACTATACAATCTCTGTACAATCTCCTGTCAGGGGGACACACACTATACAATCTCTGTACAATCTCCTGTCAGGGACACACACTATACAATCTCTGTACAATCTCCTATCAGGTGGATACACACTATACAATCTCTGTACAATCTCCTGTCAGGTGGACACACACTATACAATCTCTGTACAATCTCCTGTCAGGTGGACACACACTATACAATCTCTGTACAATCTCCTGTCAGGGGGACACACACTATACAATCTCTGTACAATCTCCTGTCAGGGGGACACACACTATACAATCTCTGTACAATCTCCTGTCAGGGGGACACACACTATACAATCTCTGTACAATCTCCTGTCAGGGGGACACACACTATACAATCTCTGTACAATCTCCTGTCAGGGGGACACACACTATACAATCTCTGTACAATCTCCTATCAGGGGGACACACACTATACAATCTCTGTACAATCTCCTGTCAGGGGGACACACACTATACAATCTCTGTACAATCTCCTGTCAGGGGGACACACACTATACAATCTCTGTACAATCTCCTGTCAGGGGGACACACACTATACAATCTCTGTACAAATTGATTGTCCAAAGATTGTAACATGTATGGTGAGCCTTGCATAGCTTTGGTAACTCCAGAAAGGAAATTGTCCAATCAGATTGTATAGTGTATGGCCACACACACACAGACTCTGATCTCACTCTCTGTAGAATCGCACACACAATAGTTCGGTGACGTTTATTCCGTCTCACACAATCGTTTCTTAATATTCCATTTCCCGTGTCTTCCGATCTCGGCAGATTGAGGCTCACACATTGTCATATGCTCACCATGCAACCGGATTGTACAATCAGAGAGCCACACCCCACGTGGCACGAGGTAACACTGCAAAAGCTTCAACCTGATTGGTTGTTCAGGTTGTCGCGTTCTGCTGTTTGCTGCAGCTGGAAAAACGGTTGAAGACGCGACTCAACGCCAGTGTGACGCCACATGTGAATAGCGAATACTCACCGACCACCGAGCCCTTCCAGACATCATTAACCCTTCGAGGTACTCGGGGCCCCAGTGGGAGCCGAGATCTGAGAGTCAGTGACCGATACCGTGGGACAATATCGCTGACAGAGGCAGTTGGGATGTACACAGATCTGGGTGACATGACCCCCCTCCCCCCCTCCTGTAGATCCTGCTGCCTCCACACTGCACACCCTGCCGGTCACATGACCCCTTCCCTCTGCATCACAACTACAACTCCCAGAAGTCTCTGCGACTGAGAATTCATTGGCTGCAAGGAGAGATGTGACCCCGAGATCTGATCACTTTGTACTGCGCCACGGAGGAGGACGGCACTATAGACTAGAATGAGAATGATTACATTGTATCTCTTCTGAGGAAGGAACCTCTATATATTGTATCCCCATCATCACCTCTATACATTGTATCCTCATCATCACCTCTATACATTGTATCCCCATCATCACCTCTATACATTGTATCCCCATCACCTCTATACATTGTATCCCCATCATCATCTCTATACATTGTATCCCCATCATCACCTCTATACATTGTATCCCCATCATCATCTCTATACATTGTATCCCCATCATCTCTATACATTGTATCCCCATCATCACCTCTATACATTGTATCCCCATCATCACCTCTATACATTGTATCCCCATCATCACCTCTATACATTGTATCCCCATCATCACCTCTATACATTGTATCCCCATCATCATCTCTATACATTGTATCCTCATCATCTCTATACATTGTATCCTCATCACCTCTATACATTGTATCCTCATCATCATCTCTATACATTGTATCCCCATCATCATCTCTATACATTGTATCCTCATCATCTCTATACATTGTATCCCCATCATCACCTCTATACATTGTATCCCCATCATCTCTATACATTGTATCCCCATCATCACCTCTATACATTGTATCCCCATCATCATCTCTATACATTGTATCCTCATCATCTCTATACATTGTATCCCCATCATCACCTCTATACATTGTATCCCCATCATCTCTATACATTGTATCCCCATCATCACCTCTATACATTGTATCCCCATCATCACCTCTATACATTGTATCCCCATCATCACCTCTATACATTGTATCCCCATCATCTCTATACATTGTATCCCCATCATCACCTCTATACATTGTATCCCCATCATCTCTATACATTGTATCCCCATCATCATCTCTATACATTGTATCCCCATCATCATCTCTATACATTGTATCCCCATCATCACCTCTATACATTGTATCCCCATCATCACCTCTATACATTGTATCCCCATCATCACCTCTATACATTGTATCCCCATCATCTCTATACATTGTATCCCCATCATCACCTCTATACATTGTATCCCCATCATCACCTCTATACATTGTATCCCCATCATCACCTCTATACATTGTATCCCCATCATCTCTATACATTGTATCCCCATCATCATCTCTATACATTGTATCCCCATCATCACCTCTATACATTGTATCCCCATCATCACCTCTATACATTGTATCCCCATCATCTCTATACATTGTATCCCCATCATCACCTCTATACATTGTATCCCCATCATCACCTCTATACATTGTATCCCCATCATCTCTATACATTGTATCCCCATCATCACCTCTATACATTGTATCCCCATCATCATCTCTATACATTGTATCCTCATCATCTCTATACATTGTATCCCCATCATCATCTCTATACATTGTATCCTCATCATCTCTATACATTGTATCCCCATCATCATCTCTATACATTGTATCCCCATCATCTCTATACATTGTATCCCCATCATCTCTATACATTGTATCCCCATCATCACCTCTATACATTGTATCCCCATCATCATCTCTATACATTGTATCCTCATCATCTCTATACATTGTATCCCCATCATCATCTCTATACATTGTATCCCCATCATCTCTATACATTGTATCCCCATCATCTCTATACATTGTATCCCCATCATCACCTCTATACATTGTATCCCCATCATCACCTCTATACATTGTATCCCCATCATCTCTATACATTGTATCCCCATCATCACCTCTATACATTGTATCCCCATCATCACCTCTATACATTGTATCCCCATCATCACCTCTATACATTGTATCCCCATCATCACCTCTATACATTGTATCCCCATCACCTCTATACATTGTATCCCCATCATCATCTCTATACATTGTATCCCCATCATCACCTCTATACATTGTATCCCCATCATCACCTCTATACATTGTATCCCCATCATCTCTATACATTGTATCCCCATCATCACCTCTATACATTGTATCCCCATCATCACCTCTATACATTGTATCCCCATCATCTCTATACATTGTATCCCCATCATCATCTCTATACATTGTATCCCCATCATCTCTATACATTGTATCCCCATCATCATCTCTATACATTGTATCCCCATCATCATCTCTATACATTGTATCCCCATCACCTCTATACATTGTATCCCCATCATCACCTCTATACATTGTATCCCCATCATCATCTCTATACATTGTATCCCCATCATCACCTCTATACATTGTATCCCCATCATCATCTCTATACATTGTATCCCCATCATCATCTCTATACATTGTATCCCCATCATCTCTATACATTGTATCCCCATCATCATCTCTATACATTGTATCCCCATCATCTCTATACATTGTATCCCCATCACCTCTATACATTGTATCCCCATCATCACCTCTATACATTGTATCCTCATCATCATCTCTATACATTGTATCCTCATCATCACCTCTATACATTGTATCCCCATCACCTCTATACATTGTATCCCCATCATCATCTCTATACATTGTATCCCCATCATCATCTCTATACATTGTATCCCCATCATCATCTCTATACATTGTATCCCCATCATCATCTCTATACATTGTATTCCCATCATCACCTCTATACATTGTATCCTCATCATCACCTCTATACATTGTATCCCCATCATCTCTATACATTGTATCCCCATCATCTCTATACATTGTATCCCCATCATCACCTCTATACATTGTATCCCCATCATCTCTATACATTGTATCCCCATCATCTCTATACATTGTATCCCCATCATCATCTCTATACATTGTATCCCCATCATCTCTATACATTGTATCCCCATCACCTCTATACATTGTATCCCCATCATCACCTCTATACATTGTATCCTCATCATCATCTCTATACATTGTATCCCCATCATCACCTCTATACATTGTATCCCCATCATCTCTATACATTGTATCCCCATCATCTCTATACATTGTATCCCCATCACCTCTATACATTGTATCCCCATCACCTCTATACATTGTATCCCCATCATCTCTATACATTGTATCCCCATCATCACCTCTATACATTGTATCCCCATCATCTCTATACATTGTATCCCCATCATCACCTCTATACATTGTATCCCCATCATCTCTATACATTGTATCCCCATCATCTCTATACATTGTATCCCCATCATCATCTCTATACATTGTATCCCCATCATCTCTATACATTGTATCCCCATCATCACCTCTATACATTGTATCCTCATCATCTCTATACATTGTATCCCCATCATCACCTCTATACATTGTATCCCCATCATCATCTCTATACATTGTATCCCCATCACCTCTATACATTGTATCCCCATCACCTCTATACATTGTATCCCCATCATCACCTCTATACATTGTATCCCCATCATCATCTCTATACATTGTATCCCCATCATCATCTCTATACATTGTATCCCCATCATCACCTCTATACATTGTATCCCCATCATCACCTCTATACATTGTATCCCCATCATCACCTCTATACATTGTATCCCCATCACCTCTATACATTGTATCCCCATCATCATCTCTATACATTGTATCCCCATCACCTCTATACATTGTATCCCCATCATCACCTCTATACATTGTATCCCCATCATCTCTATACATTGTATCCCCATCATCACCTCTATACATTGTATCCCCATCATCACCTCTATACATTGTATCCCCATCATCATCTCTATACATTGTATCCTCATCATCTCTATACATTGTATCCCCATCATCTCTATACATTGTATCCCCATCATCATCTCTATACATTGTATCCCCATCATCTCTATACATTGTATCCCCATCATCACCTCTATACATTGTATCCCCATCATCTCTATACATTGTATCCCCATCATCACCTCTATACATTGTATCCCCATCATCATCTCTATACATTGTATCCCCATCACCTCTATACATTGTATCCCCATCACCTCTATACATTGTATCCCCATCATCACCTCTATACATTGTATCCCCATCATCATCTCTATACATTGTATCCCCATCATCATCTCTATACATTGTATCCCCATCATCACCTCTATACATTGTATCCCCATCATCACCTCTATACATTGTATCCCCATCATCACCTCTATACATTGTATCCCCATCATCATCTCTATACATTGTATCCCCATCACCTCTATACATTGTATCCCCATCATCACCTCTATACATTGTATCCCCATCATCTCTATACATTGTATCCCCATCATCACCTCTATACATTGTATCCCCATCATCACCTCTATACATTGTATCCCCATCATCATCTCTATACATTGTATCCTCATCATCTCTATACATTGTATCCCCATCATCTCTATACATTGTATCCCCATCATCATCTCTATACATTGTATCCCCATCATCTCTATACATTGTATCCCCATCATCACCTCTATACATTGTATCCCCATCATCTCTATACATTGTATCCCCATCATCATCTCTATACATTGTATCCCCATCATCACCTCTATACATTGTATCCCCATCACCTCTATACATTGTATCCCCATCATCACCTCTATACATTGTATCCCCATCATCATCTCTATACATTGTATCCCCATCATCTCTATACATTGTATCCCCATCATCATCTCTATACATTGTATCCCCATCATCTCTATACATTGTATCCCCATCATCACCTCTATACATTGTATCCCCATCATCATCTCTATACATTGTATCCCCATCATCTCTATACATTGTATCCCCATCATCACCTCTATACATTGTATCCCCATCATCTCTATACATTGTATCCCCATCATCATCTCTATACATTGTATCCCCATCACCTCTATACATTGTATCCCCATCACCTCTATACATTGTATCCCCATCATCACCTCTATACATTGTATCCCCATCATCATCTCTATACATTGTATCCCCATCATCATCTCTATACATTGTATCCCCATCATCACCTCTATACATTGTATCCCCATCACCTCTATACATTGTATCCCCATAATCACCTCTATACATTGTATCCCCATCACCTCTATACATTGTATCCCCATCATCACCTCTATACATTGTATCCCCATCATCACCTCTATACATTGTATCCCCATAATCACCTCTATACATTGTATCCCCATCATCATCTCTATACATTGTATCCCCATCACCTCTATACATTGTATCCCCATCATCACCTCTATACATTGTATCCCCATCATCTCTATACATTGTATCCCCATCATCTCTATACATTGTATCCCCATCATCATCTCTATACATTGTATCCCCATCATCACCTCTATACATTGTATCCCCATCATCTCTATACATTGTATCCCCATCATCACCTCTATACATTGTATCCCCATCATCACCTCTATACATTGTATCCCCATCATCACCTCTATACATTGTATCCCCATCATCACCTCTATACATTGTATCCCCATCATCATCATCTCTATACATTGTATCCCCATCATCACCTCTATACATTGTATCCCCATCATCTCTATACATTGTATCCCCATCATCACCTCTATACATTGTATCCCCATCATCTCTATACATTGTATCCCCATCATCTCTATACATTGTATCCCCATCATCACCTCTATACATTGTATCCTCATCATCATCTCTATACATTGTATCCCCATCATCACCTCTATACATTGTATCCCCATCATCTCTATACATTGTATCCCCATCATCTCTATACATTGTATCCCCATCACCTCTACACATTGTATCCCCATCACCTCTATACATTGTATCCCCATCATCTCTATACATTGTATCCCCATCATCACCTCTATACATTGTATCCCCATCATCTCTATACATTGTATCCCCATCATCACCTCTATACATTGTATCCCCATCATCACCTCTATACATTGTATCCCCATCATCTCTATACATTGTATCCCCATCATCATCTCTATACATTGTATCCCCATCATCTCTATACATTGTATCCCCATCATCTCTATACATTGTATCCCCATCATCACCTCTATACATTGTATCCCCATCATCACCTCTATACATTGTATCCCCATCATCTCTATACATTGTATCCCCATCATCATCTCTATACATTGTATCCCCATCATCTCTATACATTGTATCCCCATCATCACCTCTATACATTGTATCCTCATCATCATCTCTATACATTGTATCCCCATCATCACCTCTATACATTGTATCCCCATCATCTCTATACATTGTATCCCCATCATCTCTATACATTGTATCCCCATCACCTCTATACATTGTATCCCCATCACCTCTATACATTGTATCCCCATCATCTCTATACATTGTATCCCCATCATCACCTCTATACATTGTATCCCCATCATCTCTATACATTGTATCCCCATCATCACCTCTATACATTGTATCCCCATCATCTCTATACATTGTATCCCCATCATCTCTATACATTGTATCCCCATCATCATCTCTATACATTGTATCCCCATCATCTCTATACATTGTATCCCCATCATCACCTCTATACATTGTATCCTCATCATCTCTATACATTGTATCCCCATCATCACCTCTATACATTGTATCCCCATCGTCATCTCTATACATTGTATCCCCATCACCTCTATACATTGTATCCCCATCACCTCTATACATTGTATCCCCATCATCACCTCTATACATTGTATCCCCATCATCATCTCTATACATTGTATCCCCATCATCATCTCTATACATTGTATCCCCATCATCACCTCTATACATTGTATCCCCATCATCACCTCTATACATTGTATCCCCATCATCACCTCTATACATTGTATCCCCATCACCTCTATACATTGTATCCCCATCATCACCTCTATACATTGTATCCCCATCATCATCTCTATACATTGTATCCCCATCACCTCTATACATTGTATCCCCATCATCACCTCTATACATTGTATCCCCATCATCTCTATACATTGTATCCCCATCATCACCTCTATACATTGTATCCCCATCATCACCTCTATACATTGTATCCCCATCATCATCTCTATACATTGTATCCTCATCATCTCTATACATTGTATCCCCATCATCTCTATACATTGTATCCCCATCATCATCTCTATACATTGTATCCCCATCATCTCTATACATTGTATCCCCATCATCACCTCTATACATTGTATCCCCATCATCTCTATACATTGTATCCCCATCATCATCTCTATACATTGTATCCCCATCATCACCTCTATACATTGTATCCCCATCACCTCTATACATTGTATCCCCATCATCACCTCTATACATTGTATCCCCATCATCATCTCTATACATTGTATCCCCATCATCTCTATACATTGTATCCCCATCATCATCTCTATACATTGTATCCCCATCATCTCTATACATTGTATCCCCATCATCACCTCTATACATTGTATCCCCATCATCATCTCTATACATTGTATCCCCATCATCATCTCTATACATTGTATCCCCATCATCACCTCTATACATTGTATCCCCATCATCACCTCTATACATTGTATCCCCATCATCACCTCTATACATTGTATCCCCATCATCACCTCTATACATTGTATCCCCATCACCTCTATACATTGTATCCCCATCATCATCTCTATACATTGTATCCCCATCATCACCTCTATACATTGTATCCCCATCATCTCTATACATTGTATCCCCATAATCTCTATACATTGTATCCCCATCATCATCTCTATACATTGTATCCCCATCATCTCTATACATTGTATCCCCATCATCACCTCTATACATTGTATCCCCATCATCATCTCTATACATTGTATCCTCATCATCTCTATACATTGTATCCCCATCATCACCTCTATACATTGTATCCCCATCATCATCTCTATACATTGTATCCCCATCACCTCTATACATTGTATCCCCATCACCTCTATACATTGTATCCCCATCATCACCTCTATACATTGTATCCCCATCATCATCTCTATACATTGTATCCCCATCATCATCTCTATACATTGTATCCCCATCATCACCTCTATACATTGTATCCCCATCACCTCTATACATTGTATCCCCATCATCATCTCTATACATTGTATCCCCATCATCACCTCTATACATTGTATCCCCATAATCACCTCTATACATTGTATCCCCATCACCTCTATACATTGTATCCCCATCATCACCTCTATACATTGTATCCCCATCATCTCTATACATTGTATCCCCATCATCTCTATACATTGTATCCCCATCATCATCTCTATACATTGTATCCCCATCATCACCTCTATACATTGTATCCTCATCATCTCTATACATTGTATCCCCATCATCACCTCTATACATTGTATCCCCATCATCTCTATACATTGTATCCCCATCATCACCTCTATACATTGTATCCCCATCATCACCTCTATACATTGTATCCCCATCATCACCTCTATACATTGTATCCCCATCATCACCTCTATACATTGTATCCCCATCATCATCTCTATACATTGTATCCCCATCATCACCTCTATACATTGTATCCCCATCATCTCTATACATTGTATCCCCATCATCACCTCTATACATTGTATCCCCATCATCATCTCTATACATTGTATCCTCATCATCTCTATACATTGTATCCCCATCATCACCTCTATACATTGTATCCCCATCATCATCTCTATACATTGTATCCTCATCATCTCTATACATTGTATCCCCATCATCACCTCTATACATTGTATCCCCATCATCATCTCTATACATTGTATCCCCATCACCTCTATACATTGTATCCCCATCACCTCTATACATTGTATCCCCATCATCACCTCTATACATTGTATCCCCATCATCATCTCTATACATTGTATCCCCATCATCATCTCTATACATTGTATCCCCATCATCACCTCTATACATTGTATCCCCATCACCTCTATACATTGTATCCCCATAATCACCTCTATACATTGTATCCCCATCATCACCTCTATACATTGTATCCCCATAATCACCTCTATACATTGTATCCCCATCATCATCTCTATACATTGTATCCCCATCATCACCTCTATACATTGTATCCCCATCATCACCTCTATACATTGTATCCCCATCACCTCTATACATTGTATCCCCATCATCACCTCTATACATTGTATCCCCATCATCTCTATACATTGTATCCCCATCATCACCTCTATACATTGTATCCCCATCATCACCTCTATACATTGTATCCCCATCATCATCTCTATACATTGTATCCTCATCATCTCTATACATTGTATCCCCATCATCTCTATACATTGTATCCCCATCATCACCTCTATACATTGTATCCCCATCATCACCTCTATACATTGTATCCCCATCATCACCTCTATACATTGTATCCTCATCATCACCTCTATACATTGTATCCCCATCATCACCTCTATACATTGTATCCCCATCATCTCTATACATTGTATCCTCATCACCTCTATACATTGTATCCCCATCATCATCTCTATACATTGTATCCCCATCATCATCTCTATACATTGTATCCCCATCATCACCTCTATACATTGTATCCTCATCATCATCTCTATACATTGTATCCTCATCATCTCTATACATTGTATCCCCATCATCATCTCTATACATTGTATCCCCATCATCTCTATACATTGTATCCCCATCATCATCTCTATACATTGTATCCCCATCATCTCTATACATTGTATCCCCATCATCACCTCTATACATTGTATCCCCATCATCACCTCTATACATTGTATCCCCATCATCATCTCTATACATTGTATCCCCATCATCACCTCTATACATTGTATCCCCATCATCTCTATACATTGTATCCCCATCATCACCTCTATACATTGTATCCCCATCATCACCTCTATACATTGTATCCCCATCATCATCTCTATACATTGTATCCTCATCATCACCTCTATACATTGTATCCTCATCATCTCTATACATTGTATCCCCATCATCTCTATACATTGTATCCCCATCATCACCTCTATACATTGTATCCCCATCATCACCTCTATACATTGTATCCCCATCATCATCTCTATACATTGTATCCCCATCATCACCTCTATACATTGTATCCCCATCATCACCTCTATACATTGTATCCCCATCATCTCTATACATTGTATCCCCATCATCTCTATACATTGTATCCCCATCATCACCTCTATACATTGTATCCCCATCATCACCTCTATACATTGTATCCCCATCATCTCTATACATTGTATCCCCATCATCTCTATACATTGTATCCCCATCATCATCTCTATACATTGTATACTCATCATCACCTCTATACATTGTATCCCCATCATCTCTATACATTGTATCCTCATCATCTCTATACATTGTATCCCCATCATCACCTCTATACATTGTATCCCCATCATCTCTATACATTGTATCCCCATCATCACCTCTATACATTGTATCCCCATCATCATCTCTATACATTGTATCCCCATCATCACCTCTATACATTGTATACTCATCATCACCTCTATACATTGTATCCCCATCATCATCTCTATACATTGTATCCCCATCATCATCTCTATACATTGTATCCCCATCATCTCTATACATTGTATCCCCATCATCACCTCTATACATTGTATCCCCATCATCACCTCTATACATTGTATCCCCATCATCACCTCTATACATTGTATCCCCATCATCACCTCTATACATTGTATCCCCATCATCATCTCTATACATTGTATACTCATCATCACCTCTATACATTGTATCCCCATCATCTCTATACATTGTATCCTCATCATCTCTATACATTGTATACTCATCATCACCTCTATACATTGTATCCCCATCATCACCTCTATACATTGTATCCCCATCATCATCTCTATACATTGTATCCCCATCATCATCTCTATACATTGTATCCCCATCATCATCTCTATACATTGTATCCCCATCATCATCTCTATACATTGTATCCCCATCATCTCTATACATTGTATCCCCATCATCATCTCTATACATTGTATCCCCATCATCATCTCTATACATTGTATCCCCATCATCATCTCTATACATTGTATCCCCATCATCACCTCTATACATTGTATCCCCATCATCACCTCTATACATTGTATCCCCATCATCACCTCTATACATTGTATCCCCATCATCACCTCTATACATTGTATCCCCATCATCACCTCTATACATTGTATCCCCATCATCATCTCTATACATTGTATCCTCATCATCTCTATACATTGTATCCCCATCATCACCTCTATACATTGTATCCTCATTATCATCTCTATACATTGTATCCCCATCATCTCTATACATTGTATCCCCATCATCATCTCTATACATTGTATCCCCATCATCACCTCTATACATTGTATCCCCATCATCACCTCTATACATTGTATCCCCATCATCTCTATACATTGTATCCACATCATCATCTATATACATTATATCCCCATCATCATCTCTATACATTGTATCCCCATCATCACTTCTATACATTGTATCCCCATCATCACCTCTATACATTGTATCCCCATCATCATCTCTATACATTGTATCCCCATCATCACCTCTATACATTGTATCCTCATTATCATCTCTATACATTGTATCCCCATCATCTCTATACATTGTATCCCCATCATCATCTCTATACATTGTATCCCCATCATCACCTCTATACATTGTATCCCCATCATCACCTCTATACATTGTATCCCCATCATCTCTATACATTGTATCCCCATCATCTCTATACATTGTATCCCCATCATCACCTCTATACATTGTATCCCCATCATCTCTATACATTGTATCCCCATCATCACCTCTATACATTGTATCCTCATCATCTCTATACATTGTATCCCCATCACCTCTATACATTGTATCCCCATCATCACCTCTATACATTGTATCCCCATCATCACCTCTATACATTGTATCCCCATCACCTCTATACATTGTATCCCCATCATCTCTATACATTGTATCCTCATCATCATCTCTATACATTGTATCCCCATCATCTCTATACATTGTATCCCCATCATCATCTCTATACATTGTATCCCCATCATCTCTATACATTGTATCCCCATCATCACCTCTATACATTGTATCCCCATCATCACCTCTATACATTGTATCCCCATCATCTCTATACATTGTATCCCCATCATCTCTATACATTGTATCCCCATCACCACCTCTATACATTGTATCCCCATCATCACCTCTATACATTGTATCCCCATCACCTCTATACATTGTATCCCCATCATCTCTATACATTGTATCCCCATCATCACCTCTATACATTGTATCCCCATCATCTCTATACATTGTATCCCCATCATCTCTATACATTGTATCCCCATCACCTCTATACATTGTATCCCCATCATCACCTCTATACATTGTATCCCCATCACCTCTATACATTGTATCCCCATCATCACCTCTATACCTTGTATCCCCATCACCTCTATACATTGTATCCCCATCATCTCTATACATTGTATCCCCATCATCACCTCTATACATTGTATCCTCATCATCTCTATACATTGTATCCCCATCATCTCTATACATTGTATCCTCATCACCTCTATACATTGTATCCCCATCACCTCTATACATTGTATCCCCATCATCACCTCTATACATTGTATCCCCATCATCATCTCTATACATTGTATCCCCATCATCTCTATACATTGTATCCCCATCATCACCTCTATACATTGTATCCCCATCATCACCTCTATACATTGTATCCCCATCATCTCTATACATTGTATCCCCATCATCACCTCTATACATTGTATCCCCATCACCTCTATACATTGTATCCCCATCATCACCTCTATACATTGTATCCTCATCATCACCTCTATACATTGTATCCCCATCATCACCTCTATACATTGTATCCCCATCATCTCTATACATTGTATCCCCATCATCTCTATACATTGTATCCCCATCATCACCTCTATACATTGTATACTCATCATCACCTCTATACATTGTATCCCCATCATCACCTCTATACATTGTATCCCCATCATCTCTATACATTGTATCCTCATCATCTCTATACATTGTATACTCATCATCACCTCTATACATTGTATCCCCATCATCATCTCTATACATTGTATCCCCATCATCTCTATACATTGTATCCCCATCATCATCTCTATACATTGTATCCCAATCATCTCTATACATTGTATCCCCATCATCACCTCTATACATTGTATCCCCATCATCATCTCTATACATTGTATCCTCATCATCTCTATACATTGTATCCCCATCATCACCTCTATACATTGTATCCCCCTCATCATCTCTATACATTGTATCCTCATCATCACCTCTATACATTGTATCCCCATCATCACCTCTATACATTGTATCCCCATCATCACCTCTATACATTGTATCCCCATCATCTCTATACATTGTATCCCCATCATCACCTCTATACATTGTATCCCCATCATCACCTCTATACATTGTATCCCCATCATCACCTCTATACATTGTATCCCCATCATCATCTATATACATTGTATCCCCATCATCATCTCTATACATTGTATCCCCATCATCATCTCTATACATTGTATCCCCATCATCATCTCTATACATTGTATCCCCATCATCATCTCTATACATTGTATCCCCATCATCACCTCTATACATTGTATCCCCATCATCACCTCTATATATTGTATCCCCATCATCTCTATACATTGTATCCCCATCATCACCTCTATACATTGTATCCCCATCATCACCTCTATACATTGTATCCCCATCATCTCTATACATTGTATCCTCATCATCTCTATACATTGTATCCTCATCATCACCTCTATACATTGTATCCCCATCATCACCTCTATACATTGTATCCTCATCATCTCTATACATTGTATCCCCATCATCTCTATACATTGTATCCCCATCATCACCTCTATACATTGTATCCTCATCATCTCTATACATTGTATCCCCATCATCTCTATACATTGTATCCCCATCATCACCTCTATACATTGTATCCTCATCATCTCTATACATTGTATCCCCATCATCACCTCTATACATTGTATCCCCATCATCACCTCTATACATTGTATCCCCATCATCTCTATACATTGTATCCTCATCATCTCTATACATTGTATCCTCATCATCACCTCTATACATTGTATCCCCATCATCTCTATACATTGTATCCCCATCATCATCTCTATACATTGTATCCCCATCATCACCTCTATACATTGTATCCCCATCATCACCTCTATACATTGTATCCTCATCATCACCTCTATACATTGTATCCTCATCATCACCTCTATACATTGTATCCCCATCATCATCTCTATACATTGTATCCCCATCACCTCTATACATTGTATCCCCATCACCTCTATACATTGTATCCCCATCATCATCTCTATACATTGTATCCCCATCATCACCTCTATACATTGTATCCCCATCATCACCTCTATACATTGTATCCCCATCATCACCTCTATACATTGTATCCTCATCATCACCTCTACACATTGTATCCCCATCATCACCTCTATACATTGTATCCCCATCATCACTTCTATACATTGTATCCTCATCATCACCTCTATACTTTGTATCCTCATCATCATCTCTATACATTGTATCCCCATCATCATCTCTATACATTGTATCCCCATCATCACCTCTGTACATTGTATCCCCATCATCACCTCTGTACATTGTATCCCCATCATCACCTCTATACATTGTATCCCCATCATCACCTCTATACATTGTATCCCCATCATCACCTCTATACATTGTATCCCCATCATCATCTATATACATTGTATCCCCATCATCACCTCTATACATTGTATCCCCATCATCACCTCTATATATTGTATCCCCATCATCTCTATACATTGTATCTCCATCATCACCTCTATACATTGTATCCTCATCATCTCTATACATTGTATCCCCATCATCTCTATACATTGTATCCCCATCATCACCTCTATACATTGTATCCCCATCATCACCTCTATACATTGTATCCTCATCATCTCTATACATTGTATCCCCATCATCACCTCTATACATTGTATCCCCATCATCACCTCTATACATTGTATCCCCATCATCTCTATACATTGTATCCTCATCATCTCTATACATTGTATCCTCATCATCACCTCTATACATTGTATCCCCATCATCACCTCTATACATTGTATCCTCATCACCTCTATACATTGTATCCCCATCATCTCTATACATTGTATCCCCATCATCACCTCTATACATTGTATCCTCATCATCACCTCTATACATTGTATCCCCATCATCATCTCTATACATTGTATCCCCATCACCTCTATACATTGTATCCCCATCACCTCTATACATTGTATCCCCATCATCATCTCTATACATTGTATCCCCATCATCACCTCTATACATTGTATCCCCATCATCACCTCTATACATTGTATCCCCATCATCACCTCTATACATTGTATCCTCATCATCACCTCTACACATTGTATCCCCATCATCACCTCTACACATTGTATCCCCATCATCACCTCTATACATTGTATCCCCATCATCACCTCTACACATTGTATCCCCATCATCACCTCTACACATTGTATCCCCATCATCAC
This sequence comes from Staurois parvus, assembly GCF_062004578.1. Taxonomy (NCBI): domain Eukaryota; kingdom Metazoa; phylum Chordata; class Amphibia; order Anura; family Ranidae; genus Staurois; species Staurois parvus. Next base: position 56,963 of record NW_028320308.1, on the reverse strand, counting down.
TTCTATACATTGTATCCTCATCATCACCTCTATACTTTGTATCCTCATCATCATCTCTATACATTGTATCCCCATCATCATCTCTATACATTGTATCCCCATCATCACCTCTGTACATTGTATCCCCATCATCTCTATACATTGTATCCCCATCATTTCTATACATTGTATCCCCATCATCACCTCTATACATTGTATCCCCATCATCTCTATACATTGTATCCCCATCATCACCTCTATACATTGTATCCTCATCATCATCTCTATACATTGTATCCCCATCATCACGTCTATACATTGTATCCCCATCATCATCTCTATACATTGTATCCCCATCATCATCTCTATACATTGTATCCCCATCATCACCTCTATACATTGTATCCCCATCATCTCTATACATTGTATCCCCATCATCATCTCTATACATTGTATCCCCATCATCATCTCTATACATTGTATCCCCATCATCTCTATACATTGTATCCCCATCATCACCTCTATACATTGTATCCCCATCATCACCTCTATACATTGTATCCTCATCATCATCTGTATACATTGTATCCCCATCATCACCTCTATACATTGTATCCCCATCATCTCTATACATTGTATCCCCATCATCACCTCTATACATTGTATCCCCATCATCACCTCTATACATTGTATCCCCATCATCATCTCTATACATTGTATCCTCATCATCACCTCTATACATTGTATCCCCATCATCACCTCTATACATTGTATCCTCATCATCATCTCTATACATTGTATCCTCATCACCTCTATACATTGTATCCCCATCATCACCTCTATATATAGTATCCCCATCATCACCTCTATACATTGTATCCCCATCATCTCTATACATTGTATCCCCATCACCTCTATACATTGTATCCCCATCATCACCTCTATACATTGTATCCCCATCATCACCTCTATACATTGTATCCCCATCATCACCTCTATACATTGTATGCCCATCATCATCTCTATACATTGTATCCCCATCACCTCTATACATTGTATCCCCATCATCATCTCTATACATTGTATCCCCATCATCACCTCTATACATTGTATCCCCATCACCTCTATACATTGTATCCCCATCATCATCTCTATACATTGTATCCCCATCATCTCTATACATTGTATCCCCATCATCATCTCTATACATTGTATCCCCATCATCACGTCTATACATTGTATCCCCATCATCATCTCTATACATTGTATCCCCATCATCATCTCTATACATTGTATCCCCATCATCACCTCTATATATTGTATCCCCATCATCATCTCTATACATTGTATCCCCATCATCTCTATACATTGTATCCCCATCATCACCTCTATATATTGTATCCCCATCATCATCTCTATACATTGTATCCCCATCACCTCTATACATTGTATCCCCATCATCATCTCTATACATTGTATCCCCATCATCTCTATACATTGTATCCCCATCATCATCTCTATACATTGTATCTTCATCACCTCTATACATTGTATCCCCATCATCACCTCTATACATTGTATCCCCATCATCTCTATACATTGTATCCCCATCATCTCTATACATTGTATCCCCATCATCTCTATACATTGTATCCCCATCATCACCTCTATACATTGTATCCCTATCATCTCTATACATTGTATCCCCATCATCATCTCTATACATTGTATCCCCATCATCTCTATACATTGTATCCCCATCATCATCTCTATTCATTGTATCCCCATCATCATCTCTATACATTGTATCCCCATCATCTCTATACATTGTATCCCCATCATCTCTATACATTGTATCCCCATCATCATCTCTATTCATTGTATCCCCATCATCATCTCTATACATTGTATCCCCATCATCTCTATACATTGTATCCCCATCATCTCTATACATTGTATCCCCATCATCACCTCTATACATTGTATCCTCATCATCATCTCTATACATTGTATCCCCATCATCATCTCTATACATTGTATCCCCATCATCATCTCTATTCATTGTATCCCCATCATCATCTCTATACATTGTATCCCCATCATCTCTATACATTGTATCCCCATCATCTCTATACATTGTATCCCCGTCATCATCTCTATACATTGTATCCCCATCATCACCTCTATACATTGTATCCTCATCATCATCTCTATACATTGTATCCCCATCATCATCTCTATACATTGTATCCTCATCATTACCTCTATACATTGTATCCCCATCATCTCTATACATTGTATCCCCATCATCTCTATACATTGTATCCCCATCATCTCTATACATTGTATCCCCATCATCATCTCTATACATTGTATCCCCATCATCACCTCTATACATTGTATCCCCATCATCACCTCTATACATTGTATCCCCATCATCACCTCTATACATTGTATCCCCATCATCACCTCTATACATTGTATCCCCATCATCACCTCTATACATTGTATCCCCATCATCACCTCTATACATTGTATCCCCATCATCATCTCTATACATTGTATCCCCATCATCACCTCTATACATTGTATCCCCATCATCACCTCTATACATTGTATCCCCATCATCACCTCTATACATTGTATCCCCATCATCTCTATACATTGTATCCCCATCATCACCTCTATACATTGTATCCCCATCATCACCTCTATACATTGTATCCCCATCATCACCTCTATACATTGTATCCCCATCATCTCTATACATTGTATCCCCATCATCACCTCTATACATTGTATCCCCATCATCACCTCTATACATTGTATCCCCATCATCTCTATACATTGTATCCCCATCATCACCTCTATACATTGTATCCCCATCATCATCTCTATACATTGTATCCTCATCATCTCTATACATTGTATCCCCATCATCATCTCTATACATTGTATCCTCATCATCTCTATACATTGTATCCCCATCATCATCTCTATACATTGTATCCCCATCATCTCTATACATTGTATCCCCATCATCTCTATACATTGTATCCCCATCATCACCTCTATACATTGTATCCCCATCATCATCTCTATACATTGTATCCTCATCATCTCTATACATTGTATCCCCATCATCATCTCTATACATTGTATCCCCATCATCTCTATACATTGTATCCCCATCATCTCTATACATTGTATCCCCATCATCACCTCTATACATTGTATCCCCATCATCACCTCTATACATTGTATCCCCATCATCTCTATACATTGTATCCCCATCATCACCTCTATACATTGTATCCCCATCATCACCTCTATACATTGTATCCCCATCATCACCTCTATACATTGTATCCCCATCATCACCTCTATACATTGTATCCCCATCACCTCTATACATTGTATCCCCATCATCATCTCTATACATTGTATCCCCATCATCACCTCTATACATTGTATCCCCATCATCACCTCTATACATTGTATCCCCATCATCTCTATACATTGTATCCCCATCATCACCTCTATACATTGTATCCCCATCATCACCTCTATACATTGTATCCCCATCATCTCTATACATTGTATCCCCATCATCATCTCTATACATTGTATCCCCATCATCTCTATACATTGTATCCCCATCATCATCTCTATACATTGTATCCCCATCATCATCTCTATACATTGTATCCCCATCACCTCTATACATTGTATCCCCATCATCACCTCTATACATTGTATCCCCATCATCATCTCTATACATTGTATCCCCATCATCACCTCTATACATTGTATCCCCATCATCATCTCTATACATTGTATCCCCATCATCATCTCTATACATTGTATCCCCATCATCTCTATACATTGTATCCCCATCATCATCTCTATACATTGTATCCCCATCATCTCTATACATTGTATCCCCATCACCTCTATACATTGTATCCCCATCATCACCTCTATACATTGTATCCTCATCATCATCTCTATACATTGTATCCTCATCATCACCTCTATACATTGTATCCCCATCACCTCTATACATTGTATCCCCATCATCATCTCTATACATTGTATCCCCATCATCATCTCTATACATTGTATCCCCATCATCATCTCTATACATTGTATCCCCATCATCATCTCTATACATTGTATTCCCATCATCACCTCTATACATTGTATCCTCATCATCACCTCTATACATTGTATCCCCATCATCTCTATACATTGTATCCCCATCATCTCTATACATTGTATCCCCATCATCACCTCTATACATTGTATCCCCATCATCTCTATACATTGTATCCCCATCATCTCTATACATTGTATCCCCATCATCATCTCTATACATTGTATCCCCATCATCTCTATACATTGTATCCCCATCACCTCTATACATTGTATCCCCATCATCACCTCTATACATTGTATCCTCATCATCATCTCTATACATTGTATCCCCATCATCACCTCTATACATTGTATCCCCATCATCTCTATACATTGTATCCCCATCATCTCTATACATTGTATCCCCATCACCTCTATACATTGTATCCCCATCACCTCTATACATTGTATCCCCATCATCTCTATACATTGTATCCCCATCATCACCTCTATACATTGTATCCCCATCATCTCTATACATTGTATCCCCATCATCACCTCTATACATTGTATCCCCATCATCTCTATACATTGTATCCCCATCATCTCTATACATTGTATCCCCATCATCATCTCTATACATTGTATCCCCATCATCTCTATACATTGTATCCCCATCATCACCTCTATACATTGTATCCTCATCATCTCTATACATTGTATCCCCATCATCACCTCTATACATTGTATCCCCATCATCATCTCTATACATTGTATCCCCATCACCTCTATACATTGTATCCCCATCACCTCTATACATTGTATCCCCATCATCACCTCTATACATTGTATCCCCATCATCATCTCTATACATTGTATCCCCATCATCATCTCTATACATTGTATCCCCATCATCACCTCTATACATTGTATCCCCATCATCACCTCTATACATTGTATCCCCATCATCACCTCTATACATTGTATCCCCATCACCTCTATACATTGTATCCCCATCATCATCTCTATACATTGTATCCCCATCACCTCTATACATTGTATCCCCATCATCACCTCTATACATTGTATCCCCATCATCTCTATACATTGTATCCCCATCATCACCTCTATACATTGTATCCCCATCATCACCTCTATACATTGTATCCCCATCATCATCTCTATACATTGTATCCTCATCATCTCTATACATTGTATCCCCATCATCTCTATACATTGTATCCCCATCATCATCTCTATACATTGTATCCCCATCATCTCTATACATTGTATCCCCATCATCACCTCTATACATTGTATCCCCATCATCTCTATACATTGTATCCCCATCATCACCTCTATACATTGTATCCCCATCATCATCTCTATACATTGTATCCCCATCACCTCTATACATTGTATCCCCATCACCTCTATACATTGTATCCCCATCATCACCTCTATACATTGTATCCCCATCATCATCTCTATACATTGTATCCCCATCATCATCTCTATACATTGTATCCCCATCATCACCTCTATACATTGTATCCCCATCATCACCTCTATACATTGTATCCCCATCATCACCTCTATACATTGTATCCCCATCACCTCTATACATTGTATCCCCATCATCATCTCTATACATTGTATCCCCATCACCTCTATACATTGTATCCCCATCATCACCTCTATACATTGTATCCCCATCATCTCTATACATTGTATCCCCATCATCACCTCTATACATTGTATCCCCATCATCACCTCTATACATTGTATCCCCATCATCATCTCTATACATTGTATCCTCATCATCTCTATACATTGTATCCCCATCATCTCTATACATTGTATCCCCATCATCATCTCTATACATTGTATCCCCATCATCTCTATACATTGTATCCCCATCATCACCTCTATACATTGTATCCCCATCATCTCTATACATTGTATCCCCATCATCATCTCTATACATTGTATCCCCATCATCACCTCTATACATTGTATCCCCATCACCTCTATACATTGTATCCCCATCATCACCTCTATACATTGTATCCCCATCATCATCTCTATACATTGTATCCCCATCATCTCTATACATTGTATCCCCATCATCATCTCTATACATTGTATCCCCATCATCTCTATACATTGTATCCCCATCATCACCTCTATACATTGTATCCCCATCATCATCTCTATACATTGTATCCCCATCATCTCTATACATTGTATCCCCATCATCACCTCTATACATTGTATCCCCATCATCTCTATACATTGTATCCCCATCATCATCTCTATACATTGTATCCCCATCACCTCTATACATTGTATCCCCATCACCTCTATACATTGTATCCCCATCATCACCTCTATACATTGTATCCCCATCATCATCTCTATACATTGTATCCCCATCATCATCTCTATACATTGTATCCCCATCATCACCTCTATACATTGTATCCCCATCACCTCTATACATTGTATCCCCATAATCACCTCTATACATTGTATCCCCATCACCTCTATACATTGTATCCCCATCATCACCTCTATACATTGTATCCCCATCATCACCTCTATACATTGTATCCCCATAATCACCTCTATACATTGTATCCCCATCATCATCTCTATACATTGTATCCCCATCACCTCTATACATTGTATCCCCATCATCACCTCTATACATTGTATCCCCATCATCTCTATACATTGTATCCCCATCATCTCTATACATTGTATCCCCATCATCATCTCTATACATTGTATCCCCATCATCACCTCTATACATTGTATCCCCATCATCTCTATACATTGTATCCCCATCATCACCTCTATACATTGTATCCCCATCATCACCTCTATACATTGTATCCCCATCATCACCTCTATACATTGTATCCCCATCATCACCTCTATACATTGTATCCCCATCATCATCATCTCTATACATTGTATCCCCATCATCACCTCTATACATTGTATCCCCATCATCTCTATACATTGTATCCCCATCATCACCTCTATACATTGTATCCCCATCATCTCTATACATTGTATCCCCATCATCTCTATACATTGTATCCCCATCATCACCTCTATACATTGTATCCTCATCATCATCTCTATACATTGTATCCCCATCATCACCTCTATACATTGTATCCCCATCATCTCTATACATTGTATCCCCATCATCTCTATACATTGTATCCCCATCACCTCTACACATTGTATCCCCATCACCTCTATACATTGTATCCCCATCATCTCTATACATTGTATCCCCATCATCACCTCTATACATTGTATCCCCATCATCTCTATACATTGTATCCCCATCATCACCTCTATACATTGTATCCCCATCATCACCTCTATACATTGTATCCCCATCATCTCTATACATTGTATCCCCATCATCATCTCTATACATTGTATCCCCATCATCTCTATACATTGTATCCCCATCATCTCTATACATTGTATCCCCATCATCACCTCTATACATTGTATCCCCATCATCACCTCTATACATTGTATCCCCATCATCTCTATACATTGTATCCCCATCATCATCTCTATACATTGTATCCCCATCATCTCTATACATTGTATCCCCATCATCACCTCTATACATTGTATCCTCATCATCATCTCTATACATTGTATCCCCATCATCACCTCTATACATTGTATCCCCATCATCTCTATACATTGTATCCCCATCATCTCTATACATTGTATCCCCATCACCTCTATACATTGTATCCCCATCACCTCTATACATTGTATCCCCATCATCTCTATACATTGTATCCCCATCATCACCTCTATACATTGTATCCCCATCATCTCTATACATTGTATCCCCATCATCACCTCTATACATTGTATCCCCATCATCTCTATACATTGTATCCCCATCATCTCTATACATTGTATCCCCATCATCATCTCTATACATTGTATCCCCATCATCTCTATACATTGTATCCCCATCATCACCTCTATACATTGTATCCTCATCATCTCTATACATTGTATCCCCATCATCACCTCTATACATTGTATCCCCATCGTCATCTCTATACATTGTATCCCCATCACCTCTATACATTGTATCCCCATCACCTCTATACATTGTATCCCCATCATCACCTCTATACATTGTATCCCCATCATCATCTCTATACATTGTATCCCCATCATCATCTCTATACATTGTATCCCCATCATCACCTCTATACATTGTATCCCCATCATCACCTCTATACATTGTATCCCCATCATCACCTCTATACATTGTATCCCCATCACCTCTATACATTGTATCCCCATCATCACCTCTATACATTGTATCCCCATCATCATCTCTATACATTGTATCCCCATCACCTCTATACATTGTATCCCCATCATCACCTCTATACATTGTATCCCCATCATCTCTATACATTGTATCCCCATCATCACCTCTATACATTGTATCCCCATCATCACCTCTATACATTGTATCCCCATCATCATCTCTATACATTGTATCCTCATCATCTCTATACATTGTATCCCCATCATCTCTATACATTGTATCCCCATCATCATCTCTATACATTGTATCCCCATCATCTCTATACATTGTATCCCCATCATCACCTCTATACATTGTATCCCCATCATCTCTATACATTGTATCCCCATCATCATCTCTATACATTGTATCCCCATCATCACCTCTATACATTGTATCCCCATCACCTCTATACATTGTATCCCCATCATCACCTCTATACATTGTATCCCCATCATCATCTCTATACATTGTATCCCCATCATCTCTATACATTGTATCCCCATCATCATCTCTATACATTGTATCCCCATCATCTCTATACATTGTATCCCCATCATCACCTCTATACATTGTATCCCCATCATCATCTCTATACATTGTATCCCCATCATCATCTCTATACATTGTATCCCCATCATCACCTCTATACATTGTATCCCCATCATCACCTCTATACATTGTATCCCCATCATCACCTCTATACATTGTATCCCCATCATCACCTCTATACATTGTATCCCCATCACCTCTATACATTGTATCCCCATCATCATCTCTATACATTGTATCCCCATCATCACCTCTATACATTGTATCCCCATCATCTCTATACATTGTATCCCCATAATCTCTATACATTGTATCCCCATCATCATCTCTATACATTGTATCCCCATCATCTCTATACATTGTATCCCCATCATCACCTCTATACATTGTATCCCCATCATCATCTCTATACATTGTATCCTCATCATCTCTATACATTGTATCCCCATCATCACCTCTATACATTGTATCCCCATCATCATCTCTATACATTGTATCCCCATCACCTCTATACATTGTATCCCCATCACCTCTATACATTGTATCCCCATCATCACCTCTATACATTGTATCCCCATCATCATCTCTATACATTGTATCCCCATCATCATCTCTATACATTGTATCCCCATCATCACCTCTATACATTGTATCCCCATCACCTCTATACATTGTATCCTCATCATCTCTATACATTGTATCCCCATCATCATCTCTATACATTGTATCCCCATCATCACCTCTATACATTGTATCCCCATAATCACCTCTATACATTGTATCCCCATCACCTCTATACATTGTATCCCCATCATCACCTCTATACATTGTATCCCCATCATCTCTATACATTGTATCCCCATCATCTCTATACATTGTATCCCCATCATCATCTCTATACATTGTATCCCCATCATCACCTCTATACATTGTATCCTCATCATCTCTATACATTGTATCCCCATCATCACCTCTATACATTGTATCCCCATCATCTCTATACATTGTATCCCCATCATCACCTCTATACATTGTATCCCCATCATCACCTCTATACATTGTATCCCCATCATCACCTCTATACATTGTATCCCCATCATCACCTCTATACATTGTATCCCCATCATCATCTCTATACATTGTATCCCCATCATCACCTCTATACATTGTATCCCCATCATCTCTATACATTGTATCCCCATCATCACCTCTATACATTGTATCCCCATCATCATCTCTATACATTGTATCCTCATCATCTCTATACATTGTATCCCCATCATCACCTCTATACATTGTATCCCCATCATCATCTCTATACATTGTATCCTCATCATCTCTATACATTGTATCCCCATCATCACCTCTATACATTGTATCCCCATCATCATCTCTATACATTGTATCCCCATCACCTCTATACATTGTATCCCCATCACCTCTATACATTGTATCCCCATCATCACCTCTATACATTGTATCCCCATCATCATCTCTATACATTGTATCCCCATCATCATCTCTATACATTGTATCCCCATCATCACCTCTATACATTGTATCCCCATCACCTCTATACATTGTATCCCCATAATCACCTCTATACATTGTATCCCCATCATCACCTCTATACATTGTATCCCCATAATCACCTCTATACATTGTATCCCCATCATCATCTCTATACATTGTATCCCCATCATCACCTCTATACATTGTATCCCCATCATCACCTCTATACATTGTATCCCCATCACCTCTATACATTGTATCCCCATCATCACCTCTATACATTGTATCCCCATCATCTCTATACATTGTATCCCCATCATCACCTCTATACATTGTATCCCCATCATCACCTCTATACATTGTATCCCCATCATCATCTCTATACATTGTATCCTCATCATCTCTATACATTGTATCCCCATCATCTCTATACATTGTATCCCCATCATCACCTCTATACATTGTATCCCCATCATCACCTCTATACATTGTATCCCCATCATCACCTCTATACATTGTATCCTCATCATCACCTCTATACATTGTATCCCCATCATCACCTCTATACATTGTATCCCCATCATCTCTATACATTGTATCCTCATCACCTCTATACATTGTATCCCCATCATCATCTCTATACATTGTATCCCCATCATCATCTCTATACATTGTATCCCCATCATCACCTCTATACATTGTATCCTCATCATCATCTCTATACATTGTATCCTCATCATCTCTATACATTGTATCCCCATCATCATCTCTATACATTGTATCCCCATCATCTCTATACATTGTATCCCCATCATCATCTCTATACATTGTATCCCCATCATCTCTATACATTGTATCCCCATCATCACCTCTATACATTGTATCCCCATCATCACCTCTATACATTGTATCCCCATCATCATCTCTATACATTGTATCCCCATCATCACCTCTATACATTGTATCCCCATCATCTCTATACATTGTATCCCCATCATCACCTCTATACATTGTATCCCCATCATCACCTCTATACATTGTATCCCCATCATCATCTCTATACATTGTATCCTCATCATCACCTCTATACATTGTATCCTCATCATCTCTATACATTGTATCCCCATCATCTCTATACATTGTATCCCCATCATCACCTCTATACATTGTATCCCCATCATCACCTCTATACATTGTATCCCCATCATCATCTCTATACATTGTATCCCCATCATCACCTCTATACATTGTATCCCCATCATCACCTCTATACATTGTATCCCCATCATCTCTATACATTGTATCCCCATCATCTCTATACATTGTATCCCCATCATCACCTCTATACATTGTATCCCCATCATCACCTCTATACATTGTATCCCCATCATCTCTATACATTGTATCCCCATCATCTCTATACATTGTATCCCCATCATCATCTCTATACATTGTATACTCATCATCACCTCTATACATTGTATCCCCATCATCTCTATACATTGTATCCTCATCATCTCTATACATTGTATACTCATCATCACCTCTATACATTGTATCCCCATCATCACCTCTATACATTGTATCCCCATCATCATCTCTATACATTGTATCCCCATCATCACCTCTATACATTGTATACTCATCATCACCTCTATACATTGTATCCCCATCATCATCTCTATACATTGTATCCCCATCATCATCTCTATACATTGTATCCCCATCATCTCTATACATTGTATCCCCATCATCACCTCTATACATTGTATCCCCATCATCACCTCTATACATTGTATCCCCATCATCACCTCTATACATTGTATCCCCATCATCACCTCTATACATTGTATCCCCATCATCATCTCTATACATTGTATACTCATCATCACCTCTATACATTGTATCCCCATCATCTCTATACATTGTATCCTCATCATCTCTATACATTGTATACTCATCATCACCTCTATACATTGTATCCCCATCATCACCTCTATACATTGTATCCCCATCATCATCTCTATACATTGTATCCCCATCATCACCTCTATACATTGTATCCCCATCATCACCTCTATACATTGTATCCCCATCATCATCTCTATACATTGTATCCCCATCATCATCTCTATACATTGTATCCTTATCATCACCTCTATACATTGTATCCCCATCATCACCTCTATACATTGTATCCCCATCATCATCTCTATACATTGTATCCCCATCATCATCTCTATACATTGTATCCCCATCATCACCTCTATACATTGTATCCCCATCATCACCTCTATACATTGTATCCCCATCATCACCTCTATACATTGTATCCCCATCATCACCTCTATACATTGTATCCCCATCATCACCTCTATACATTGTATCCCCATCATCATCTCTATACATTGTATCCTCATCATCTCTATACATTGTATCCCCATCATCACCTCTATACATTGTATCCTCATTATCATCTCTATACATTGTATCCCCATCATCTCTATACATTGTATCCCCATCATCATCTCTATACATTGTATCCCCATCATCACCTCTATACATTGTATCCCCATCATCACCTCTATACATTGTATCCCCATCATCTCTATACATTGTATCCACATCATCATCTATATACATTATATCCCCATCATCATCTCTATACATTGTATCCCCATCATCACTTCTATACATTGTATCCCCATCATCACCTCTATACATTGTATCCCCATCATCATCTCTATACATTGTATCCCCATCATCACCTCTATACATTGTATCCTCATTATCATCTCTATACATTGTATCCCCATCATCTCTATACATTGTATCCCCATCATCATCTCTATACATTGTATCCCCATCATCACCTCTATACATTGTATCCCCATCATCACCTCTATACATTGTATCCCCATCATCTCTATACATTGTATCCCCATCATCTCTATACATTGTATCCCCATCATCACCTCTATACATTGTATCCCCATCATCTCTATACATTGTATCCCCATCATCACCTCTATACATTGTATCCTCATCATCTCTATACATTGTATCCCCATCACCTCTATACATTGTATCCCCATCATCACCTCTATACATTGTATCCCCATCATCACCTCTATACATTGTATCCCCATCACCTCTATACATTGTATCCCCATCATCTCTATACATTGTATCCTCATCATCATCTCTATACATTGTATCCCCATCATCTCTATACATTGTATCCCCATCATCATCTCTATACATTGTATCCCCATCATCTCTATACATTGTATCCCCATCATCACCTCTATACATTGTATCCCCATCATCACCTCTATACATTGTATCCCCATCATCTCTATACATTGTATCCCCATCATCTCTATACATTGTATCCCCATCACCACCTCTATACATTGTATCCCCATCATCACCTCTATACATTGTATCCCCATCACCTCTATACATTGTATCCCCATCATCTCTATACATTGTATCCCCATCATCACCTCTATACATTGTATCCCCATCATCTCTATACATTGTATCCCCATCATCTCTATACATTGTATCCCCATCACCTCTATACATTGTATCCCCATCATCACCTCTATACATTGTATCCCCATCACCTCTATACATTGTATCCCCATCATCACCTCTATACATTGTATCCCCATCACCTCTATACATTGTATCCCCATCATCTCTATACATTGTATCCCCATCATCACCTCTATACATTGTATCCTCATCATCTCTATACATTGTATCCCCATCATCTCTATACATTGTATCCTCATCACCTCTATACATTGTATCCCCATCACCTCTATACATTGTATCCCCATCATCACCTCTATACATTGTATCCCCATCATCATCTCTATACATTGTATCCCCATCATCTCTATACATTGTATCCCCATCATCACCTCTATACATTGTATCCCCATCATCACCTCTATACATTGTATCCCCATCATCTCTATACATTGTATCCCCATCATCACCTCTATACATTGTATCCCCATCACCTCTATACATTGTATCCCCATCATCACCTCTATACATTGTATCCTCATCATCACCTCTATACATTGTATCCCCATCATCACCTCTATACATTGTATCCCCATCATCTCTATACATTGTATCCCCATCATCTCTATACATTGTATCCCCATCATCACCTCTATACATTGTATACTCATCATCACCTCTATACATTGTATCCCCATCATCACCTCTATACATTGTATCCCCATCATCTCTATACATTGTATCCTCATCATCTCTATACATTGTATACTCATCATCACCTCTATACATTGTATCCCCATCATCATCTCTATACATTGTATCCCCATCATCTCTATACATTGTATCCCCATCATCATCTCTATACATTGTATCCCAATCATCTCTATACATTGTATCCCCATCATCACCTCTATACATTGTATCCCCATCATCACCTCTATACATTGTATCCCCATCATCACCTCTATACATTGTATCCCCATCATCATCTCTATACATTGTATCCTCATCATCTCTATACATTGTATCCCCATCATCACCTCTATACATTGTATCCCCCTCATCATCTCTATACATTGTATCCTCATCATCACCTCTATACATTGTATCCCCATCATCACCTCTATACATTGTATCCCCATCATCACCTCTATACATTGTATCCCCATCATCTCTATACATTGTATCCCCATCATCACCTCTATACATTGTATCCCCATCATCACCTCTATACATTGTATCCCCATCATCACCTCTATACATTGTATCCCCATCATCATCTATATACATTGTATCCCCATCATCATCTCTATACATTGTATCCCCATCATCATCTCTATACATTGTATCCCCATCATCATCTCTATACATTGTATCCCCATCATCATCTCTATACATTGTATCCCCATCATCATCTCTATACATTGTATCCCCATCATCACCTCTATACATTGTATCCCCATCATCACCTCTATATATTGTATCCCCATCATCTCTATACATTGTATCCCCATCATCACCTCTATACATTGTATCCCCATCATCACCTCTATACATTGTATCCCCATCATCTCTATACATTGTATCCTCATCATCTCTATACATTGTATCCTCATCATCACCTCTATACATTGTATCCCCATCATCACCTCTATACATTGTATCCTCATCATCTCTATACATTGTATCCCCATCATCTCTATACATTGTATCCCCATCATCACCTCTATACATTGTATCCTCATCATCTCTATACATTGTATCCCCATCATCTCTATACATTGTATCCCCATCATCACCTCTATACATTGTATCCTCATCATCATCTCTATACATTGTATCCCCATCATCACCTCTATACATTGTATCCCCATCATCACCTCTATACATTGTATCCCCATCATCTCTATACATTGTATCCTCATCATCTCTATACATTGTATCCTCATCATCACCTCTATACATTGTATCCCCATCATCTCTATACATTGTATCCCCATCATCATCTCTATACATTGTATCCCCATCATCACCTCTATACATTGTATCCCCATCATCACCTCTATACATTGTATCCTCATCATCACCTCTATACATTGTATCCTCATCATCACCTCTATACATTGTATCCCCATCATCATCTCTATACATTGTATCCCCATCACCTCTATACATTGTATCCCCATCACCTCTATACATTGTATCCCCATCATCATCTCTATACATTGTATCCCCATCATCACCTCTATACATTGTATCCCCATCATCACCTCTATACATTGTATCCCCATCATCACCTCTATACATTGTATCCTCATCATCACCTCTACACATTGTATCCCCATCATCACCTCTATACATTGTATCCCCATCATCACTTCTATACATTGTATCCTCATCATCACCTCTATACTTTGTATCCTCATCATCATCTCTATACATTGTATCCCCATCATCATCTCTATACATTGTATCCCCATCATCACCTCTGTACATTGTATCCCCATCATCACCTCTGTACATTGTATCCCCATCATCACCTCTATACATTGTATCCCCATCATCACCTCTATACATTGTATCCCCATCATCACCTCTATACATTGTATCCCCATCATCATCTATATACATTGTATCCCCATCATCACCTCTATACATTGTATCCCCATCATCACCTCTATATATTGTATCCCCATCATCTCTATACATTGTATCTCCATCATCACCTCTATACATTGTATCCTCATCATCTCTATACATTGTATCCCCATCATCTCTATACATTGTATCCCCATCATCACCTCTATACATTGTATCCCCATCATCACCTCTATACATTGTATCCTCATCATCTCTATACATTGTATCCCCATCATCACCTCTATACATTGTATCCTCATCATCACCTCTATACATTGTATCCCCATCATCACCTCTATACATTGTATCCTCATCACCTCTATACATTGTATCCCCATCATCTCTATACATTGTATCCCCATCATCACCTCTATACATTGTATCCTCATCATCACCTCTATACATTGTATCCCCATCATCATCTCTATACATTGTATCCCCATCACCTCTATACATTGTATCCCCATCACCTCTATACATTGTATCCCCATCATCATCTCTATACATTGTATCCCCATCATCACCTCTATACATTGTATCCCCATCATCACCTCTATACATTGTATCCCCATCATCACCTCTATACATTGTATCCTCATCATCACCTCTACACATTGTATCCCCATCATCACCTCTACACATTGTATCCCCATCATCACCTCTATACATTGTATCCCCATCATCACCTCTACACATTGTATCCCCATCATCACCTCTACACATTGTATCCCCATCATCACTTCTATACATTGTATCCTCATCATCACCTCTATACTTTGTATCCTCATCATCATCTCTATACATTGTATCCCCATCATCATCTCTATACATTGTATCCCCATCATCACCTCTGTACATTGTATCCCCATCATCTCTATACATTGTATCCCCATCATTTCTATACATTGTATCCCCATCATCACCTCTATACATTGTATCCCCATCATCTCTATACATTGTATCCCCATCATCACCTCTATACATTGTATCCTCATCATCATCTCTATACATTGTATCCCCATCATCACGTCTATACATTGTATCCCCATCATCATCTCTATACATTGTATCCCCATCATCATCTCTATACATTGTATCCCCATCATCACCTCTATACATTGTATCCCCATCATCTCTATACATTGTATCCCCATCATCATCTCTATACATTGTATCCCCATCATCATCTCTATACATTGTATCCCCATCATCTCTATACATTGTATCCCCATCATCACCTCTATACATTGTATCCCCATCATCACCTCTATACATTGTATCCTCATCATCATCTGTATACATTGTATCCCCATCATCACCTCTATACATTGTATCCCCATCATCTCTATACATTGTATCCCCATCATCACCTCTATACATTGTATCCCCATCATCACCTCTATACATTGTATCCCCATCATCATCTCTATACATTGTATCCTCATCATCACCTCTATACATTGTATCCCCATCATCACCTCTATACATTGTATCCTCATCATCATCTCTATACATTGTATCCTCATCACCTCTATACATTGTATCCCCATCATCACCTCTATATATAGTATCCCCATCATCACCTCTATACATTGTATCCCCATCATCTCTATACATTGTATCCCCATCACCTCTATACATTGTATCCCCATCATCACCTCTATACATTGTATCCCCATCATCACCTCTATACATTGTATCCCCATCATCACCTCTATACATTGTATGCCCATCATCATCTCTATACATTGTATCCCCATCACCTCTATACATTGTATCCCCATCATCATCTCTATACATTGTATCCCCATCATCACCTCTATACATTGTATCCCCATCACCTCTATACATTGTATCCCCATCATCATCTCTATACATTGTATCCCCATCATCTCTATACATTGTATCCCCATCATCATCTCTATACATTGTATCCCCATCATCACGTCTATACATTGTATCCCCATCATCATCTCTATACATTGTATCCCCATCACCTCTATACATTGTATCCCCATCATCATCTCTATACATTGTATCCCCATCATCTCTATACATTGTATCCCCATCATCATCTCTATACATTGTATCTTCATCACCTCTATACATTGTATCCCCATCATCACCTCTATACATTGTATCCCCATCATCTCTATACATTGTATCCCCATCATCTCTATACATTGTATCCCCATCATCTCTATACATTGTATCCCCATCATCACCTCTATACATTGTATCCCTATCATCTCTATACATTGTATCCCCATCATCATCTCTATACATTGTATCCCCATCATCTCTATACATTGTATCCCCATCATCATCTCTATTCATTGTATCCCCATCATCATCTCTATACATTGTATCCCCATCATCTCTATACATTGTATCCCCATCATCTCTATACATTGTATCCCCATCATCATCTCTATTCATTGTATCCCCATCATCATCTCTATACATTGTATCCCCATCATCTCTATACATTGTATCCCCATCATCTCTATACATTGTATCCCCATCATCACCTCTATACATTGTATCCTCATCATCATCTCTATACATTGTATCCCCATCATCATCTCTATACATTGTATCCCCATCATCATCTCTATTCATTGTATCCCCATCATCATCTCTATACATTGTATCCCCATCATCTCTATACATTGTATCCCCATCATCTCTATACATTGTATCCCCGTCATCATCTCTATACATTGTATCCCCATCATCACCTCTATACATTGTATCCTCATCATCATCTCTATACATTGTATCCCCATCATCATCTCTATACATTGTATCCTCATCATTACCTCTATACATTGTATCCCCATCATCTCTATACATTGTATCCCCATCATCTCTATACATTGTATCCCCATCATCTCTATACATTGTATCCCCATCATCATCTCTATACATTGTATCCCCATCATCACCTCTATACATTGTATCCCCATCATCACCTCTATACATTGTATCCCCATCATCACCTCTATACATTGTATCCCCATCATCACCTCTATACATTGTATCCCCATCATCACCTCTATACATTGTATCCCCATCATCACCTCTATACATTGTATCCCCATCATCATCTCTATACATTGTATCCCCATCATCACCTCTATACATTGTATCCCCATCATCACCTCTATACATTGTATCCCCATCATCACCTCTATACATTGTATCCCCATCATCTCTATACATTGTATCCCCATCATCTCTATACATTGTATCCCCATCATCATCTCTATACATTGTATCCCCATCATCTCTATACATTGTATCCCCATCATCTCTATACATTGTATCCCCATCATCATCTCTATACATTGTATCCCCATCATCACCTCTATACATTGTATCCCCATCATCACCTCTATACATTGTATCCCCATAATCTCTATACATTGTATCCCCATCATCTCTATACATTGTATCCCCATCATCTCTATACATTGTATCCTCATCATCACCTCTATACATTGTATCTCCATCATCTCTATACATTGTATCCCCATCATCTCTATACATTGTATCCCCATCATCACCTCTATACATTGTATCCCCATCATCTCTATACATTGTATCCCCATCATCATCTCTATACATTGTATCCCCATCATCACCTCTATACATTGTATCCCCATCATCACCTCTATACATTGTATCCCCATCATCTCTATACATTGTATCCCCATCATCTCTATACATTGTATCCCCATCATCTCTATACATTGTATCCTCATCATCATCTCTATACATTGTATCCCCATCATCATCTCTATACATTGTATCCCCATCATCACCTCTATACATTGTATCCCCATCATCACCTCTATACATTGTATCCCCATCATCACCTCTATACATTGTATCCCCATCATCACCTCTATACATTGTATCCCCATCATCACCTCTATACATTGTATCCCCATCATCATCTCTATACATTGTATCCCCATCATCACCTCTATACATTGTATCCCCATCATCACCTCTATACATTGTATCCCCATCACCTCTATACATTGTATCCCCATCATCACCTCTATACATTGTATCCCCATCATCACCTCTATACATTGTATCCCCATCATCTCTATACATTGTATCCCCATCATCTCTATACATTGTATCCCCATCATCTCTATACATTGTATCCTCATCATCATCTCTATACATTGTATCCCCATCATCATCTCTATACATTGTATCCCCATCATCACCTCTATACATTGTATCCCCATCATCACCTCTATACATTGTATCCCCATCATCACCTCTATACATTGTATCCCCATCATCATCTCTATACATTGTATCCCCATCATCACCTCTATACATTGTATCCCCATCATCACCTCTATACATTGTATCCCCATCATCACCTCTATACATTGTATCCCCATCATCATCTCTATACATTGTATCCCCATCACCTCTATACATTGTATCCCCTACACCTCTATACATTGTATCCCCATCATCTCTATACATTGTATCCCCATCACCTCTATACATTGTATCCCCATCATCTCTATACATTGTATCCCCATCATCACCTCTATACATTGTATCCCCATCATCATCTCTATACATTGTATCCCCATCATCTCTATACATTGTATCCCCATCATCTCTATACATTGTATCCCCATCATCTCTATACATTGTATCCCCATCATCATCTCTATACATTGTATCCCCATCATCACCTCTATACATTGTATCCCCATCATCATCTCTATACATTGTATCCCCATCATCTCTATACATTGTATCCCCATCATCTCTATACATTGTATCCCCATCACCTCTATACATTGTATCCCCATCACCTCTATACATTGTATCCCCATCATCACCTCTATACATTGTATCCCCATCATCATCTCTATACATTGTATCCCCATCATCATCTCTATACATTGTATCCCCATCATCACCTCTATACATTGTATCCCCATCATCACCTCTATACATTGTATCCCCATCATCACCTCTATACATTGTATCCCCATCACCTCTATACATTGTATCCCCATCACCTCTATACATTGTATCCCCATCATCATCTCTATACATTGTATCCCCATCACCTCTATACATTGTATCCCCATCATCATCTCTATACATTGTATCCCCATCATCATCTCTATACATTGTATCCCCATCATCTCTATACATTGTATCCCCATCATCTCTATACATTGTATCCCCATCATCTCTATACATTGTATCTCTTCTGAGGAAGGAATCTCCATTCATTGTATTTATATATTCAGGTCCTGAACCTCTGTAGTCACAGACAGTTCTCTGTATTGGTGATCTTTCGGTTCTTTAGATTTAATCTTTTAGGTTTTTTTGTCACCCGAACGTATTATCTATATTTTTTTTTTAGTGTAGATCAGGTTTTGATTTATTATCTGATTCGTTATACATATATATTTTTTTGTTGGGATTAATTGCAATAAAATAGAAAGAATGCATTTTCCTGTCATTTCCCCCAACGCACCATTTATGTAATTGTACATTTCTACCTGATATCTCCCTCCAGATATTACAGAAAGTTCTGTGGAATAAAATATTCCATTACTGCGACAATGTGGGGGAAGGGTACATCGCATATTGAGGGGTGCGTTTTCTTTATTCCCCGCTACGCTGCGACAAACGCATTTTCGTTGCTTGTTACCTGAAGATCGGATTCAGTCCGGCTGGCGAGGGCTCAGATAAGAGCGATGGCGACTTCCCTATTTTTTTTGCGTTGGATTTTATGAGGATTTGATGCTTGCGTGGTCGACGCAAAGGTCATCCAGACATGATTGTTGGGACCCGAGACTAATCTGCGGAGGGACTTTTTTTTTGTTGGTGTTTTAATTTTAAAATATATCTGAATGTAAAACGTTTTTTCGTTTTGGATGGAGTGGAGAGGGATGAGAACCCCTGTCAGGTTTTTATTGCTGTCTGTACCGCTGTTATTGAGACTCACCCTCTCTATATTTCTGTCATTAACAAGAGTGAAGGAAAGTCCCACATTTTGGGTTGTCAGCAGAACAAGAATAGAGAGAACATCTTCCAATGGGGATCCTAGTTCTGGTGACAACCGGGGATTTCCTCTCACTAAGGGACAGGTTAGAACCCTTCCTTACTATCCAAAATGTCCTCCTGTCTCCATCAGGGTTGGATCCACACCTTACCGTGGCCTTATCTTCCATGGCCCCCATCATTGTCAGAGCTGGATCCACACCTTACCGTGGCCTTATCTTCCATGGCCCCCATCATTGTCAGGGTTGGATCCACACCTTACCGTGGCCTTATCTTCCATGGCCCCATCATTGTCAGGGCTGGATCCACACCTTACCGTGGCCTTATCTTCCATGGCCCCCATCATTGTCAGGGCTGGATCCACACCTTACCGTGGCCTTATCTTCCATGGCCCCCGTCATTGTCAGGGCTGGATCCACACCTTACCGTGGCCTTTTATTCCATGGCCCCCGTCATTGTCAGGGCTGGATCCATACCTTACCGTGGCCTTATCTTCCATGGCCCCCGTCATTGTCAGGGTTGGATCCACACCTTACCATGGCCTTATCTTTCATGGCCCCCATCATTGTCAGGGCTGGATCCATACCTTACCATGGCCTTATCTTCCATGGCCCCCATCATTGTCAGGGCTGGATCCATACCTTACCATGGCCTTATCTTCCATGGCCCCCATCATTGTCAGGGCTGGATCCATACCTTACCATGGCCTTATCTTCCATGGCCCCCATCATTCTCAGGGCTGGATCCACACCTTACCGTGGCCTTTTATTCCATGGCCCCCATCATTGTCAGGGCTGGATCCATACCTTACCATGGCCTTATCTTCCATGGCCCCATCATTCTCAGGGTTGGATCCACACCTTACCATGGCCTTATCTTTCATGGCCCCCATCATTGTCAGGGCTGGATCCATACCTTACCATGGCCTTATTTTCCATGGCCCCCATCATTGTCAGGGCTGGATCCTCACCTTACCATGGCCTTATCTTCCATGGCCCCCATCATTGTCAGGGCTGGAACAATTCCACACCTTATCATGGCTGTATTTTCCATGGCCGTTGGAGACTGTCAGGGCTGGATCCTCTATTCTTGTTTGACATGCGTCGCCCGGTTCACGTATCCTTGCTGCAAAAGCCAGTTATAGACTGGGGCAGTTGCCAATTTTTGTATTGTTAAATTTTAGGGGAATAAGTGCATTAGGACACCTTGGCTGCCACTGTGCTTCATGCTGGGTGTCCAATGCACTCCTGTACCTTTAAGAGGGGTGGGCTCCCTCAGGTTCACCTGCCCTTGATCTATCCTTTAAATACATGTGCCTCTACTATGGGGGCTCTCAAAATTTGTAGAGTTAGGACCACAGAATACCAGGGTGCAGTGATGTGGCTCTGTGGTTTATGTATGTATTTGCAAATGTGTGCTAACTAAACCCGTTTTTAACGCATACTGTTAGGTTAATTCGGTTGTTGGCAAACTGGCTGGCAAGTTGATCATTGAACCTTCCTCTTTTTCTTGTTTTGACATGCGTCGCCCGGTTCACGTATCCTTGCTGCAAAAGCCAGTTATAGCCTGGGGCAGTTGCCATTTTTTGTTTTGTTCTGGATCCACACCATACCATGGCCTTATCTTCCATGGCCCCCTGTCATTGTCAGAGCTGGATCCACACCTTACCATGGTCTTACCTTCATGGCCCCCTGTCATTGTCAGAGCTGGATCCACACCTTACCATGGTCTTACCTTCATGGCCCCCTGTCATTGTCAGAGCTGGATCCACACCTTACCATGGTCTTACCTTCATGGCCCCCTGTCATTGTCAGAGCTGGAATAATTCCACACCGTACCATGGCCTTATCTTCCATGGCCCCCTGTCATTGTCAGAGCTGGATCCACACCGTACCATGGTCTTATCTTCTATGGCCCCCTGACATTACCAGAGCTGGATCCACACCTTACCATGGCCTTATCTTCCATGGCCCCCATCATTGTTAGGACTGGATCCACACCATTCCATGGCCTTATCTTCTATGGCCCTGGAGACTGTCAGGGCTGGATCCACACCATTCCATGGTCTTATTTTTCATGGCCGCTGGAGACTGCCAGGGCCGGATCCACACCCTACCATGGTCCTCTATCATTGTCAGGGCTAGATCTACACCGTACCATGGCCTTATCTTCTATGGTCCTGTAGGCTGTCAGGGCTGGATCCACACCATACAATGGCGTTATCTTCCATGGTCCCATCATTATCGGGGCTGGATCCCCACCATACCATGGCCTTAACTTTCATGGTCGCTGGAGACTGTCAGGGCTGGATCCACACCATACCTTGGCCTTATTGTCTATGTTCCCTGTCATTGTCAGGGCTGGATCCACATCATACCTAGGCCTTATATTCCATTCCCACTCTCACTGTCTGGGCCGGATCCACACCATAGCATGGCCTTATATTCCATTCCCACTGTCACTGTCTGGGCCGGATCCACACCATATCATGGCCTTATATTCCATTCCCACTGTCACTGTCACGGCTGGATCCACACCATAGCATGGCCTTATATTCCATTCCCACTGTCACTGTCTGGGCCGGATCCACACCATATCAAGATTCTATGCCCTCCTGTCACTGTCAGGGCTGGATCTACACCTTACCATGGCCCCCTGTCATAGTCAGGGCTAGATCCACACCATACAATGGCCTTATCTTCTATGGCCCCGTCATTGTCAGGGCTAGATCCACACCATACCATGGACTTATCTTCTGTGGCCCCTGGAGACTGTCAGGGCTGAATCCATGCCATACCACGGCCTTATATTCTAGTCCCCCCTGCCACTGTCAAAGTGAAAAAATGATGCAGCAGGCTGACCCATTTTGCTGAAATGTCATTACAGCAACTCAGAATGGTCCTCAGTAGTCTGTGTGGCCCCCCACGTGCTTGTATGCATGCCTGACAACGTCGGGGGAGGCTCCTAATGAGACCATGGATGGTGTCCTGGGGGATTTCCTCCCAGATCTGGACCAGGGCATCACTGAGCTCCTGGACAGTCTGAGGTGCAACCTGGCGGTGTCAGATGGACCGAAACATGACATCCCAGAGGTGTTCTATTGGATTTAGGTCAGGCAAGTGTGGGGGCCATTCAGTGGTATCAATTCCTTCATCCTCCAGGAACTACCTGCATACTCTCACCACATGAGGCTGGGCATTATCGTGCACCAGGAGGATGCTCTTTGGCATCAACTCAACTCGCTGTGTTTGGAGGAGGAATGCTGCCTATGACCCCAAGAACGCCACCCCAACTGTGAAACATGGTGGTGGAAACATTCTGCTTTGGGGGAGTTTTTCTGCTACGGGGACAGGACAACTGCACCGCATCAAAGGGACGATGGACGGGGCAATGTACCCTCAAATCTTGGGTGAGAACCTTCTTCCCTCAGCCGGGGTATTGAAAATGGGTGGTGGATGGGTGTTCCAGCATGACAATGACCCAAAACACACGGCCAAGGCAACAAAGGAGGGGCTCCAGAAGGAGCACATTAAGGTCCTGGAGTCAGTCTCCAGACCTTAATCTGATTGAACATCTGTGGAGGGAGCTGAAAGTTCGGGTTGCCAAACGTCAGCCACCAAACCTTAATGACTTGGAGAGGATCTGCCAAGAGGAGTGGGCCAAAATCCCTCCTGAGATGTGTGCGAACCTGGGGGCCAACTCCAGGAGACGTCTGACCTCTGTGATTGCCAACAAGGGATTTGCCACCAAGTACTAAGTCATGTTTTGTGAAGGGGATCAAATCCTTCTTTCCCTCATGAACATGCAGATCCGTCATCATTTGTTAGACGCATTTCTGCTGAATTTGTTGTTGTATTCTGTCTCTCAGTGTTACACCGAACATTCGATTTTTAGAGCGATCGTTTCTTTGTGAGTGGGCAAATATTCAAAATCAGCCGGGGAGCAAATATGCATTTCCTTCACTGTGTGTATATATATATATATATATAGTAACTAAGCACTTAAGCTAGCACCATTAGGCACAAAGGCACGTGTGGTAATGTACATTATTTATTTTTCAGCGCATAGGTTTGAATGAGCCCCTTAAGGCAGCCTTTCTCAACTAGGATGCCTTCTGAGACCCTTGAGTCCCTCAACTAGGATGCCTTCTGAGACCCTTGAGTCCCTCAACTAGGATGCCTTCTGAGATCCTTGAGTCCCTCAACTAGGATGCCTTCTGAGACCCTTGAGTCCCTCAACTAGGATGCCTTCTGAGACCCTTGAGTCCCTCAACTAGGATGCCTTCTGAAACCCTTGAGTCCCTCAACTAGGATGCCTTCTGAAACCCTTGAGTCCCTCAACTAGGATGCCTTCTGAAACCCTTGAGTCCCTCAACTAGGATGCCTTCTGAAACCCTTGAGTCCCTCAACTAGGATGCCCTTCTGAGACCCTTGAGTCCCGTGAGCAGTAAGCAATAGCGATTTGATCTTCTGTCTCCACTGACCACCAATGGAAGAGGCCCCTCCCCTGTATGGGGTAAGAAAGTTTAAAAAAACGATCCGCCCAGGGTGTCAAATATGCTAGCTATGCCATATTATTAAAGACGTTCCACAATTTAGTGATCGGGGAAATGTCCCACGCACTGTACATATATTATTTTAGGCGTTTCCCAAGACCTGGAAAATATTTGAAGGGTTCCCCGGGGGTAAAGGTTGAGAGAGGCTGCCTTACGGAGTTTGTGATTAGACTTTATCCTGTTCAGGTTTGTTTCCCAAATGAAGAATTAGAAGTATGCTCTCTGCCTTGATTTCTTGTAATATTTTCACCGATTTCTTCCCAGTGCTGGGAGGTTAGGTTTTGGGAGGTTGGGATACGACAGACATAGGGAGAGGGATGGATTTACGGAGACAAGGACACCTACAGAAGGGGAGCTGGAGGAGTCAAGTCTTGTAGGACTTGTTGGGTGATCACGGAGCCTCCAGAGCTGCTCTGATAATATACAGCAGGAGATGGGGGGAGAATAGTTTTGGAAGTCACACGAGGGGAGGGGCTTAACTTGGTCATTAAATAAACCACACCTACAATCCATCCCTTTTTCCAGTTCCTAGAACATGGATGTGCCTCACAGGTTTATGTCTCAGATGAAGTGAAGAGGCGGATACATCTAATAAATGCAGCTTTTATTGTCAGGGCTGACCAGAGGAATCATTCACCAACTAAGCAGCAAAAACAAATGAAACCCCTTAGGGGGCCACAACCTCCAACACTGACATTTCACTCCCGAAGGTTGGATCATCTACCAGCTATTCCCATCACCCTGGGACTCCAATAGTGAGATCTCTGCATCTGGATTCCAAGCTCCGCCCAACTGCTCCAACTCTTCGAGGAATCTCCCATGTTCCATATATTTTACTCTATAAATAGGGACAGAAGTGTGCCATGAGGCACCGTTGGGCACCACCCAACTGCTCCAACTCTTCGAGGAATCTCCCACGTTCCATATATTTTACTCTATTAATAGGGACAGAAGTGTGCCATGAGGCCCCATTGGGCACCACCCAACTGCTCCAACTCTTCAAGGAATCTCCCACGTTCCATATATTTTACTCTATAAATAGGGACAGAAGTGTGCCATGAGGCACCATTGGGCACCAGAACACAGATTGGAACATCTCGCTACTGGAGGACCTAAAATGTAATGGGAAGCAGCAAGTGAATCACCCTTTAGGAGGCCACAACCTCCAACATTGACATTTCATTCCCGAGGGCTGCATCGCCTACCAGGTTTTCCCATCACCCTGGGACTCCAATAGTGAGATCTCTGCACCTAGATTCCCATCTCCGCCCAACTGCTCCAACTCTTCGAGGAATCTCCCATGTTCCATATATTTTACTCTATAAATAGGGACAGCAGTGTGCCATGAGGCACCAGAACACCGGATGGAAAATCTTACTACTGGAGGACCTAAAATGTAATGGGAAGCAGCAAGTGAATAACCCTTTAGGAGGCCACAACCTCCAACATTGACATTTCATTCCCGAGGGCTGCATCGCCTACCAGCTATTCCCATCACCCTGGGACTCCAATAGTGAGATCTCTGCACCTAGATTCCCATCTCCGCCCACCTGCTCCAACTCTTCAAGGAATCTCCCATGTTCCATATATTTTACTCTATAAATAGGGACAGCAGTGTGCCATGAGGCACCAGAACACCAGATGGAACATCTCACTACTGGAGGACCTAAAATAAATGGGAAGAGGCAGGTGAATCACCCTTTAGGGGGCCACAACCTTCAACACTGACATTTCAGCCCCGAGGGCTGGCTCGCCTACCAGCTATTCCCATCACCCTGGGACTCCAATAGTGAGATCTCTGCACCTGGGTTCCCAGCTCCGCCCAACTGCTCCAACTCTTCGAGGAATCTCCCATGTTCCATATTATTTACGCTATAAATAGGGACAGCAGTGTGCCATGAGGCACCATTGGGCACCAGAACACCAGATGGAAAACCTCACTACTGGAGGACCTAAAATTTGAAGGGAAGCAGCAGGTGAATCACCCTTTAGGAGGCCACGACCTCCAACACTGACATTTCACTCCCGAAGGATGGATTGATTACCAGCTATTCCCATCACCCTAGGACTCCAATAGTGAGATCTCTGCACCTGGATTCCCAGCTCCGCCCAACTGCTCCAACTCTTCGAGGAATCTCCCATGTTCCAGATATTTTACTCTATAAATAGGGACAGCAGTGTGCCATGAGGCACCATTGGGCACCAGAACACCAGATGGAACATCTCACTACTGGAGGACCTAAAATGTAATGGGAAGCAGCAGGTGAATCACCCGTTAGGAGACCACAACCTCCAACACTGACATTTCACTCCCGAGGACTGGATTGTCTACCAGGTTTTCCCATCACCCCAGGACTCCAATAGTGAAATCTCTGCATCTGGATTCCCAGCTCCGCACAACTGCTCCAACTCTTCGAAGAATGTTCCATATATTTTACTCTATAAATAGGGACAGCAGTGTGCCATGAGGCACCAGAACACCGGATGGAAAATATCACTACTGGAGGACCTTAAATTTAATGGGAGAAGCAGGTGAATCACCCTTTAGGAGACCACAACCTCCAACACTGACATTTCACTCCCGAGGGCTGGATTGCCTACCAGGTTTTCCCATCACCCCAGGACTCCAATAGTGAGATCTCTGCACCTGGATTCCCAGCTCCGCCCAACTGCTCCAACTCTTCGAGGAATCTCCCACGTTCCATATATTTTACTCTATAAATAGGGACAGAAGAGTGCCATGAGGCAACATTGGGCACCACCCAACTGCTCCAACTCTTCGAGGAATCTCCCACGTTCCATATATTTTACTCTATAAATAGGGACAGCAGTGTGCCATGAGGCGCCGTTGGGCACCAGAACACCGGATGGAAAACCTCACTACTGGAGGACCTAAAATTTGAAGGGAAGCAGCAGTTGAATCACCCTTTAGGAGGCCACGACCTCCAACACTGACATTTCACTCCCGAAGGATGGATTGATTACCAGCTATTCCCATCACCCTAGGACTCCAATAGTGAGATCTCTGCACCTGGATTCCCAGCTCCGCCCAACTGCTCCAACTCTTCGAGGAATCTCCCATGTTCCAGATATTTTACTCTATAAATAGGGACAGCAGTGTGCCATGAGGCACCATTGGGCACCAGAACACCAGATGGAACATCTCACTACTGGAGGACCTAAAATGTAATGGGAAGCAGCAGGTGAATCACCCGTTAGGAGACCACAACCTCCAACACTGACATTTCACTCCCGAGGACTGGATTGCCTACCAGGTTTTCCCATCACCCCAGGACTCCAATAGTGAAATCTCTGCACCTGGATTCCCAGCTCCGCCCAACTGCTCCAACTCTTCGAGGAATCTCCCACGTTCCATATATTTTACTCTATAAATAGGGACAGAAGAGTGCCATGAGGCAACATTGGGCACCACCCAACTGCTCCAACTCTTCGAGGAATCTCCCACGTTCCATATATTTTACTCTATAAATAGGGACAGCAGTGTGCCATGAGGCACCAGAACACCGGATGGAAAACCTCACTACTGGAGGACCTAAAATTTGAAGGGAAGCAGCAGGTGAATCACCCTTTAGGAGGCCACGACCTCCAACACTGACATTTCACTCCCGAAGGATGGATTGATTACCAGCTATTCCCATCACCCTAGGACTCCAATAGTGAGATCTCTGCACCTGGATTCCCAGCTCCGCCCAACTGCTCCAACTCTTCGAGGAATCTCCCATGTTCCAGATATTTTACTCTATAAATAGGGACAGCAGTGTGCCATGAAGCATCATTGGGCACCAGAACACCAGATGGAACATCTCACTACTGGAGGACCTAAAATTTAATAGGAGGCAGCAGGTGAATCAGCCCCGATGAACTATCAATGTTGTGTGGAGCCGCCCTCACCATTTACAGTACAATAATTAGCATTGAGTTTGACGTTATCCCTGAGTGCCTGGAGGAGGATCTCCGGAGGTCTGAGCCAGAGGATTCCCCCCCTCCTCCTGCGAGTCTTTATAATGGCATTTGTAGTGTGGGAGTTGGCGGTCAAGAGCACAGGCCGTATTTCTGGTGTTTGATCAGGCTGGTGCGGTAGCGGAACTCTCTGCTGCAGTCGGAACATTTGTAAGGTTTTTCACCGGTGTGAATCCTCTGGTGAACGACGAGGTTAAACTTCTGACTGAACTGTTTGCCGCACTTGGGGCAACAATAAGGCTTCTCGCCCGTGTGAGTACGCCGGTGGAGGACCAGCTGTGACGTCTTGCTGAAGGCCTTTCCGCACTCCACGCACACGTGCCGCGCCGTGTTGTGCGTGATCTGGTGCTCCAGAAATTTTTCCGCCTTATCGAAGCTTCTCTTACAGTGTTCGCACTTCAACTGCATCTTTTCCACATCCAGTTGTGGGTCCTCGTTACAACCTGAGCTGTTTGCATCACTGTCGTTGGTTTTTGGTCTGTTGGCGTTTTGGTCAATATCATGGACTGGTGGTGCCTGAGGTGGTGGATCTGATAGCACAACGTTCAGAGGGTGAAAGGAACATGGAGTATGAGAGGTAGAAGGAGGAGGAAAGGGAGAGGGCACTTGAGAAACCTCATTTTCTTGTTTATTCACCAGAAATTTGGTTTTCATAGGAGCTTTAAGGGGGGGCATTGGAGTCTTTGTTGAGATGATCTCACAAGTCAAGGTCTGTGGTGTTGATGTAGAGGTTGGTGGCAAAGGAATGTTATCTTGGGTATTTTCTGAAGGTGGCGATTTCCTAGTTTCATCCTCGGGCGATTCAGAACAGAATAATACACTAGACATTGATAAGCTTTGACAAGTATCTATCAAGCTGATCGATTTCTTTACTCCAGAGGCTGGTGGCACCACTGGTGGTGGAACGACGGGAAAATTCTCAGCAGATCGTTTCCTCGTGCAAAGAGCATGCCTCTGATGACGGAGGAGGCCTGTTCTGTAGCGGAAAGCTTTGTTGCACTCACTGCAGATATAAGGTCGCTCCCCCGTGTGAATACGTTGGTGAACCACCAGGTTAAAACGCTGGCTAAAACTCTTGCCGCATTCGGTACAAGTGTACGGTTTTTCGCCCGTGTGAGTTCTTTTGTGGAGGAGGAGCGTGGACCTCCTATGGAAACTCTTATTACATTCTGGGCACGTGTTCTTAGGTCCCAAGTGGGTCTCCTGGTGCTCCGTAAACTGGCCTAAGTCTGTAAAAGAGCTCCCACATTGGCTGCATTTGAAGAGATTCTCAACGGGTTGCATTGTCTCACCAACTTCCTTCATTTCTGTCCGTTTTGCTTCTTTTGCCGAGTTCACCATCGACTTCCTGGCCATCGCTGATCGTTGAAGTGTTGGAGCTGAGGAAGAATTTTTGGGCATGGAGACCGGAAAATGGGGGAATGATTTATCACAGATAAAGGGTGATGACCGTGAGGGTGACTTGTTACCAGATGAACTACAGCTGGGGGAAGGCAAGACCAATGGTGGCTTATATGAAGGTTTATTACCTACCGGTGAGGAATGAGGTGAAGGCAATTTTGAGGAGGTCAGTGGAGAGTGGAGCTTAGTACTTGATGAATGATGAAGGATGGACTGCACTGACGGAGGACATGTGGTCACAGATGACGAAGAGGGAGAGTTGGCATGATATGAATACTTTGGTGAGCTAAACGATGTTGAACATTTCACGTGAGATCTATGACACTCAGAGGAGGAACGTTTAGCAAGGGATGCATGGTAGACTGAGGAGGAGGAGGATGACGATGAAGGGTTTTTTACAAAGGAAGTTTTATAGTCTGAGGTTGAAGGACTAGAGGAAGCAGATCGAAGAGGTTTGCACGAGGGTAACACACTGTTATTACTCAATGGACAAGACGTAGAAGAAACAGGCTTTGATCCTCTGACGATGCAATGGAAAGATGACGACATCGAATGATACTTTGAATACAACGGGTGATATTTAGGTAGCAATGAAGCTGTGGGAGATTTAAAGCCTTGGCTGAACGAAGGCGACGGGACGGAGGAACATTTGCCGCTTTCTGCTGGATGCATGGCAGGAAACAAGACTGGAGGAAGTTTCAAACTCGACTGGTGATTATTTGTAGAAGATGAAATCAAACGAGGTTTTCCTCCTGGAGGAGGACTAGACTCTGAGGACAAGTTGGGTTGAGTCCCCACCTTTAGTAAAGGATAAGTAGCAGAAGATGTTGTTGAGCCGGACTGACGAATGACCACTGCTTTCGGAGAAGGACCTATTTCTTGGCGTTTATTAGCGGATGGATAATGTCTATAAGTTGGGGCACATGCCAAAGGTTTGCCTCCCGATTTATGACTGATGGAAGTAGTGGATGAAGATGGACCTTGACCGCTTGGTGGAGAAGATGCCAAAGACTTAGTACCAGATTGCTCACAGATGGAATTGTTTGATAACGAGGATTGCTTGCCTCCCGATTTATGATTGATGGAAGAAGTGGATGAAGATGGAGCTTGACCGCTTGACGATGCCAAAAACCGAGGCTTAGTACCAGATTGCACACAGATGGAATTGTTTGATAACGAGGATTGCTTGCTTCCTGATTTAAGACCGGTGAGAAGTCTGGATGATGATTTGACTCGAGGAACCAACTGAGAACAGACAGGGGTTGGTGAAGAGATTGGTGGTTTAGGCGACGAGCGTTGCAAGGTGCAAGTGTCCATACCTTGACCACCGCTGGCCTGGGATACAGGATAGGGTTTCGCATTTGAGGTGGAAAATGACGGTGGCCTACTGGGCAAGGTCTTAACTTCTGGCTGAACAACAGTTGGAGGAGACCGTTGTGAGTTTTTGGACTTTCCTCCAGGACGTGTTCTGTGATTGGCCTTCACACATTTGTCCTCGTGCCTCATAAGAGCTGGCTTGTACCGGAAACTTCTATCGCAGGAGGGACACTTGTAAGGTTTTTCCCCGGAGTGAATCCGCTGGTGAATCACAAGGTTGAACCTCTGGCTGAAGCGTTTGCCGCACTCGGAGCATGCGAAAGGACGTTCTCCAGTGTGAGTCCTTCGGTGAAGCTTCAGGACGGACTTCCTGACGAAACCTTTCCCGCAGTCGGGGCAGGCGAAGCTCTTGTTTTCTTTGTGTGACTTTTTGTGCTCGATGAACAGGTTGACGTCGGTGAATATTTTTGGACAGCTGAAACATTTCAACAGCTGCTTTCCGTTCTCCACCACGTTTCCCAACTGGCCAAAAGTCTTTGCGCCGACGTAATTTTTCGATTCCTTATATTTCACGATGAGGGCTTTGCTACCTGCTATTGAGTCCACTCTTTCTGGGTACATTGGCGGATCTTCGTTGGTAGACAGACCCCATCTTGAAATCGGATGTAGATCTGAGGAGGACCACTTTCTGCGTACACGGAGACTATAGAGCCTCGCCTGGTCCTGTTTGGTTTGTTGGATTGTCGGAATGAATGGCTGATGGTTTGCATTGGGTTTGCATCTCTGGTGGCTTCGTTTGTGGTCAACGAGAAGAGACCAGCTTCCTAGGACCTCTCGGCAATCAGAGCATCGATGGGGTACTTTGTCCAGCACACCGTGGAAGTTCTTGTACATATCGCCCCATTTCTTCGAATGGACCGTGTCCCGCTGAGTCTGTTCTTCCACCTTCCATGCTGAACCTTCTGCATCCTCGGAGATATCTTCGGATTTCATATGGGGCTCCCAGAGGTCTTCTGAAAAACACAAATCAAAATTGAAACCGTTTTAAAAAAGAAAACGTTTCTAAAATTTTATGGGTTCCTAACTAGACGGGTGCGATTTGTTTCGTTACACATCCAAATTCGAGCAAAATGTTTGTTAGTCGGAGGTGACAGAATTTCCGAATCACGAAATTCAACAGATCCAAAATAAATTACAACGAAACGAATCAGACGAATTAGAAAGTGAACTTGAAATGGAAACACAATGCAGTCAATACAATAAGGTATAAAAGGGAAATAAGATCACGATTCCTAGTTAGGCTGCTTTATGGGATAGAATAGAATAAAACAGAATACAATGGAATAGAACATAAAGAAATGGAATAGAATAAAACAGAATAGAATGGAATAGACCGTAAAGAAATAGAATAAGATATAACAGAATAAAATAAAATAAAATATTAGGATAGGACTGAATAGAATAGAGTCAAAAAGAGTAAAACAGAGTAGAATAGAAAATAAAGGAATAAAATGGAATAGAATAGAAAAGAATACACGGCTCAAAAAAATGAAAGTTACACTTTGTAATCTGAGTCCAGCATGAAGTCGATTCTCTCTCCCGGGATATGGATCTGGTCAGGTAAGTCGCAGAGGATCTGGTCAGGTAAGTCGCAGAGGATCTGGTCAGGTAAGTCGCAGAGGGGGTTGTTCATCAGTTTCAGCTGCTTTGGTGTTCATGGAATTACCAACAGGTGCACTAGATGGGCAACAATGAGACGACCCCCAAAACAGGAATGGTTACAGGTGGAGGCCACTGACATTTATTCCCTCCTCATCTTTTCTGACTGTTTTTCACCAGTTCTGCATTTGGCTCGGGTCAGTGTCACTACTGGTACCATGAGGCCATACCTGGACCCTACAGAGGTTGTACAGGCAGTCCAACTCCTCCAGGATGACACATCAATACCTGACATTGCCAGAAGGTGTGCTGTGTCTCCCAGCACAGTCTCAAGAGCATGGAGGAGATTCCAGGAGACAAGAGCATGGAGGAGATTCCAGGAGACAGGAGCACGGAGGAGATTCCAGGAGATGAGAGCATGGAGGAGATTCCAGGAGACGAGAGCACGGAGGAGATTCCAGGAGACGAGAGCACGGAGGAGATTCTGGGAGATGAGAGCACGGAGGAGATTCCAGGATACAAAAGCATGGAGGAGATTCCAGGAGATGGGAACACGGAGGAGATTCCAGGAGATGGGAACACGGAGGAGATTCCGGGAGACGAGAGCACGGAGGAGATTCCAGGAGACAAGAGCATGGAGGAGATTCCAGGAGACGAGAGCACGGAGGAGGTTCCAGGAGATGAGAGCATGGAGGAGATTCCAGGAGATGAGAGCACGGAGGAGATTCTGGGAGACAAGAGCACGGAGGCGATTCCAGGAGACAAGAGCACGGAGGAGATTCCAGGAGATGGGAGCACGGAAGAGATTCCGGGAGACGAGAGCACAGAGGAGATTCCAGGAGACAAGAGCATGGAGGAGATTCCAGGAGACGAGAGCATGGAGGAGAATCCAGGAGACGAGAGTACGGAGGAGATTCCGGGAGACGAGAGCAAGGAGGAGATTCCAGGAGATGAGAGCACGGAGGAGATTCCAGGAGACGAGAGCACGGAGGAGATTCCAGGAGACGAGAGCACGGAGGAGATTCCGGGAGACAGGCAGTTCCTCTAGGAGGGCTGGACAGGGCAGTAGAAGGTCCTTAACCCATCAGCAGGACCGGTATCTGCTCCTTTGTGCAAGGAGGAACAGGATGAGCCCTGCCAGAGCCCTACAAAATGACCTCCAGCAGGCCACTGGTGGGAATGTCTCTGACCAAACAATCAGAAACAGACTGCATGAGGGTGGCCTGAGGGCCCAACATCCCCTAGTGGCCCTGTGCTCACTGCCCGGCACCATAGAGCTGGATTGGCATTTGCCATTGAACCCCAGAATTGGCAGGTCCATCACTGGCACCCTGTGCTTTTCACAGATGAGAGCAGGTTCCCCCTGAGCACATGTGACAGACGTGAAAGGGTCTGGAAAAGCCGTGGAGAACGTTCTGCTGCCTGTAACATGGTTCAGCATGACCGTCTTGGTGGTGGGTCAGTGATGGTCTGGGGAGGCATCTCCATGGAGGGACACACAGACCTCTACAGGATAGACAATGGCACCCTGACTGCCATTAGGTATGGGGATGAAATCCTTGGACCCGTTGTCAGACCCTACGCTGGCGCAGGGGGTCCTGGGTTCCTCCTGGTGCGGGGGGTCCTGGGTTCCTCCTGGTGTGGTGGGTCCTGTGTTCCTCCTGGTGCGGTGGGTCCTGGTTTCCTCCTGGTGCGGGGGGTCCTGGGTTCCTCCTGGTGCAGTGGGTCCTGGGTTCCTCCTGGTGCAGTGGGTCCTGGGTTCCTCCTAGTGCGGGGGGTCCTGGGTTCCTCCTAGTGCGGGGGGCCCTGGGTTCCTCCTAGTGCGGGG
This sequence comes from Staurois parvus, assembly GCF_062004578.1. Classification (NCBI taxonomy): domain Eukaryota; kingdom Metazoa; phylum Chordata; class Amphibia; order Anura; family Ranidae; genus Staurois; species Staurois parvus. The sequence goes on along the minus strand of NW_028320308.1, from coordinate 19,418 downwards.
GGTCCTGTGTTCCTCCTGGTGTGGTGGGTCCTTGTTTCCTCCTAGTGAGGGGGGTCCTGTGTTCCTCCTGGTGCGGTGGGTCCTGGGTTCCTCCTGGTGTGGTGGGTCCTGGTTTCCTCCTGGTACGGTGGGTCCTGGGTTCCTCCTGGTGCAATGGGTCCTGGGTTCCTCCTGGTGCGGGGGGTCCTGGGTTCCTCCTGGTGCGGGGGGTCCTGGGTTCCTCCTAAGTCGGGGGGTCCTGGGTTCCTCCTAAGTTGGGGGGTCCTGGCTTCCTCCTGGTGCGGTGGGTCCTGGGTTCCTCCTGGTGCGGGGGGTCCTGGGTTCCTCCTAAGTCGGGGGGTCCTGGGTTCCTCCTAAGTTGGGGGGTCCTGGCTTCCTCCTGGTGCGGTGGGTCCTGGGTTCCTCCTGGTGGAGGGGGTCCTGGGTTCCTCCTGGTGCAGTGGGTCCTGGTTTCCGTCCATGTCAGTATAGAGATCCAGCAGAAGATTCCTCCCCATTGGGATCTGATGGGTTGTCAGAGTCTTCCTTTCATTTTTTTGGAGCCGTGTAGAATAGAAAGAAGAGAATAGAATACAATAGAAAATAAACAAATAAAATAAAACAAAATGTTTACCGGAATTAGAATTTAAAAATTAATTTGAAATGGAAACACGTTGCAACAAATACAGTGAGATATAAAAGTGCAATAAGAGGATGATTCCTACTTAGGCTGTTTTATAGAATAGAATAAGAAATGAATAAAACAGACAGAATAGGATAGAATAGAAAACAAAATAATAGGATAGGTTAGAATAGAATACAAACAAAAGCAGAATAGAAAAGAAAGGAATAGAATAGAAAAGAATAACATAAAACAGAATGCTTACCCGTATTAGAATTTGAAACGGAAATATATTGCAATACATACAGTAAGGAAAAAAGTGAAATAAGATGATTGATACTCATACTTAGGCTGCTTAATAGAATAGAAAAGAATAGAAAATAAAGAAATAGAATATAAAAGAATAAAAAAGAATAGAACAGGATAGAAAATAAAGGAATAGAATAAAACAGACTAGAATAGAAAAGAGTAGAATAGAATAGGATAGCACAGAAAACAAAATAACAGGATAGATTAAAATAGAATAGAAACAAAAGCAGAATAGAAAATAATAGGATAAAACAGACTAGAATAGAAAATAAAAGGATATGATAGAATAGAATGGAAAATAAAAGAACAGGATAGGCTAGATTAGAATAAAACAGAAAAGAAAGGAATAGAATAAAAGAGAATGTCTATCCATATTAGAATTTGAACTTAGGCTGCTTTATAGAATAGAATATAAAATAAAGAAATAGAATAAAATAGAATAAAAAATAATAGAACGGGATAGAAAGAATAGAACAGAACAGAACAGAAAAGAAAGGAATAGAAAAAAAAAGAATAGAATAGGATAGAATAGAAAACAAAATAACAGGATATATTAGAATAGAGTAGAATGGAATAGAAAAGAAAGGAATTGAAAATAATAGGGTAAAACAAACTAGAATAGAAAATAAAAGGATATGATAAAATAAAATGGAAAATAAAAAAACAGGATAGGCTAGATTAGAATAAAACAGAACAAAAAAGAAAGGAATAGAATAAAACAGAATGTTTATCCATATTAGACTTTGAAAATGAATTTGAAATGGAATTATATTGCAATACATACAGTAAGGAAAAAAGTGAAATAGGACGATGACTCCTACTTAGGCTGCTTAATAGAATAGAATATAAAATAAAGAAACAGAATATAAAGGAATAGAACAGAATAGAAAAGAAAGGAATAGAATTGGATAGAACAGAATAGAAAAGAAAGGAATAGAACAGAATAGAAAATAAAATTACAGGATAGAACAGAATAGAAAGAAAGAAATAGAATAGAACAGAATAGAAATGAAAGGAATAGAATAGAACAGAGTAGAAAAGAGGAATAGAACAGACTAAAATAAAAGAATAGGATATAACAGAATAAAAAAGAAAGGAATAGAATAGAACAGAAAATAAAATAGGATAGAACAGAATAGAAAAGAAAGGAATAGAATAGAACAGAAAAGAAAGGAATAGAATAGAACAGAATAGAAAAGAAAGGAATAGAAACAAATAGAATAACATAAAACAGAATGTTTATCTGAATTAGAATTTGAAATGGAAACACGTTGCAATAAATACAGAAAGAAATAAAAGTGAAATAAGAGGATTCCTACTTAGGCTGTTTTATAGAATAGAATAGAAAATAATAGAATAAATAAGAGAATAGAATAGTAAAGAATAGAATAGGAAAAAAAGCCCACATATATCTTTCTCCCAACAATCAAATTTCGAATCCTCCCAACGTAACGGGGAAAGGAGATTATCTGAAAGGATAGGAAGATGTCCGGTGCGTGGATCTCTATTCCTACCCCCGCCCTCCCATCCTCCATGAAGGAGACCGGCGCGGCCCACGTGGCGGGAGGAGTTCCTGCTTACCCAACAGCAGCGCAGAGTCCAGGTTCTCCTGCATCACCTCCTTGTAGAGGACCTTCTGCCAGTCCTGTAGAAGACTCCACTCCTCCTCGGTGAGATGGACCGACACCTCCTCGAAGGACGCGGGGATCTGGAAGACAAGACCAACAACGATCGGTGAGCGCCGGCGGCACTCAGGACTCGTAGTTCAGGAGACTTCAATGTGAAATATTTCGGGGGGAAATTCGGGGATCTCCTGACACCAAGCCAAGGTCAGGTAGACCAAGAAAGATGGCCACCACGACGGCCAGAAGAATTGTTGGGGATACAAAGAAAAAAGAACACCCCCCCCCACAGATGACCTCAGGAGGAATCCAGGCTGCTCTGGAGGTTGTTTCGAGGAACGCAATACGACGAACAAAAATGAGCTGCGTGATGGAGTTGCCAGAAGAAGCCTTTACTGCGCCGATGCCACAAAGAAGCCCCGGGTACAATATGGCCGACCACACCTTGACACGCCTCACAGCTTCCAACACTCTGCAATTTGGAGCGATGGGACCAAAATAGAACTTTATGGTCACAGCCATAGGTTGGAGAGGGGTCAACAAGGCCTTTAGGGACAAGAATACCACCCTCACTGTGAAGCATGGTGGTGGCTCACTGATGCTTTTGGGGGGGGGGGGGGGGGTGAGCTCTAAAGCAATCTTGTGAAAATGAATGGCAAGATGAATGCAGATTGTTATCAGAGAATCCTGGCAGACAATTTGCGTTCTTCTGTGCATGGGACGCTCTTGGACCTTCCAACAGGACAATGACCCGAAGCACAAGGTCAAGCTGGCCTTCAAGCAGAAAAAGGTGAAGGATCTGGAGAGGCCATCACTGTCTCCTGACCTTCATATCACCGAGCCGCTCTGGGGAGACCTCTATAGTCTGGTTCATGAAAGGCCACCAAAGACTGGCAGACAATTTGCGTTCTTCTGCAGCAAAGCTACGCGTGGGACGCTCTTGGACTTTCCAGCACGGCAAGGACCTTAAGCAGAAAGACAAGCTGGCCCTCAAGCAGAAAAAGGTGAAGGTTCTGGAGTGACCGTCACAGTCTCCTGACCTTAATATCATCAAGCCGCTCTGGGGAGGTCACCAACATTCGGGTCATGCAGGATGACCAAAGACTTTGCACATGCGAAGTCTTTGGTTGTTTTGGTCCTGGAGGTAATAGTGTTCTTCTGAGTGAAAGGTGAGCATGGGACGCTCTTGGACTTTCCAGCAATGACCCGAAGCACAAGGTCAAGCTGGCCCTCAAGCAGAAAAAGGTGAAGGTTCTGGAGTGACCATCACAGTCTCCTGACCTAAATATCACCGAGAAGCTCTGGGGAGACCTCTATAGTCTGGTTCATGCAAGGCCACCAAAGACTGGCAGACAATTCACGTTCTTCTGCGCATGGGACGGTCTTCGACTTTCCAGCACGGCAATGACCACAAGCACAAGGCCAAGCTGGCCCTCAAGCAGAAAAAGGTGAAGGTTTCTGGAGTGACCATCACAGTCTCCTGACCTAAATATCACCGAGAAGCTCTGGGGAGACCTCTATAGTCTGGTCCATGCAAGACCACCAAAGACTGGCAGACAATTTGCGTCCTTCTGCAGGAAAGCTACGTATGGGACACTCTTGGACTTTCCAGCATTACAATGACCCTAAGCAGAGGGCCAAGTTGGCCCTCCAGCAGAAAAAGGTGAAGGTTCTGGAGAGGCCATCACGGTCTCCTGACCTTAATATCATTGAGCAGCTCTGGGGAGGTCACCAATTTTCGGGTCTTGCAGGACGACCAAAGGCTTTGCACATGAGAAGTCTTTGATTGCTTTGGTCCTGGAGGCAATGTGTTCTGCGTGGAAGGTGAGCAAAGGACAATCTTGGACTTTCCAGTAGGACAATGTCCCTAAGCACAAGACCAAGTTGGCCCTCCTGTGGTTACAGCAGAAAAAAGTGAAGTTTCTGGAGTGACCATCACAGTCTTCTGGCCTTCATATCATCGAGCCACTCTGGGGAGATTTCAAATGTGTGGTTCCCGGAAGACCACCAAAGGCTTTGCTCATGCAAAGTCGTTTGGTCGTTTTGGTCCTGGCATTTTGTGTTCTGCAGGAAAGCTGCTCATGGGACGATCGTGGACTCTCACAGCAGGACAATGTCCCTAAGCACAAGGCCAAGTTGACCCTCCAGTGGTTGCAGCAGAAAAAGGTGAAGGTTCTGGTGGATATCTCCAATGTGCGGTTCATGCAATACCACCAAAGGCTTTGCTCATGCAAAGTCGTTGGGTGTTTTGGTCCTGGAGGCAATTTGGGTTCTGTAGAAAAGCTGCTCATGGGACGCTCTTGGACTCTCCAGCAGGACAATGACCCCAGGCACAAGGCCAAGTTGACCCAGGAGTGGTTACATCAGATATGGGTGAAGGTTGTGGAGTGACCATCACAGTCTTCTTTCATATCTTTGAGCCGCTCTGGGGAGATCTCAAATATGCAGTTCATGGAAGACCACCAAAGACTTTGCTCATGCAAAGTTGTTGGTCGTTTTGGTCCTGGCATTTTGTGTTCTGCAGGAAAGCTGCTCATGGGACGCTCTTGGACTTTCCAGCAGGACAATGATGGCCAAGATGATGGCCAAGATGACCCTCCAGTGGTTACAGCAGAAAAAGGTGAAGGTTCTGAAGTGACCATCACAGTCTTCTGACATTCATATCATCGAGCCGCTCTGGGGAGATCTCCGAAGTTCGGGTCATGCAGGACGACCAAAGACTTTGCACATGCGAAGTCTTTGGTTGTTTTGGTCCTGGAAGCAATTTGCATTCTTCTGCAGGAAAGCTGCTCATGGGACTTTCTTGGACTTTCCAGCATTACAATGTCCCTCAGCACAAGACCAAGATGATCCTCCGGTGGTTACAGGAGAAAAAGGTGAAGGTTCTGGAGTGACCATCACAGTCCTCTGAACATCAAATCATATAGCTGCTCTGGGGAGATCTCCAACGTTCGGGTCATGCAGGACAACCAACGACTTTGCACGTGCAAAGTCTTTGGTAATTTTGGTCCTGAAGGAAAGCTGCTCATGGGACGATCTTGGTCTTTCCAGCATTACAATGTCCCTAAGCACAAGGCCAAGATGATCCTCCGGTGGTTACAGCAGAAAAATGTGAAGGTTCTGAAGTGACCATCACAGTCTTCTGACGTTCATATCATCGAGCCGTTCTGGGGAGATCTTAAATGTGCTTTCCATGGAAGACCACCAAAGGCTTTGCACATGCGAAGTCTTTGGTCATTTTGGTCCTGGAGGAAAGCTGCTCATGGGAAGATCTAGGACTTTCTAGCATTACAATGTGCCTAAGAACAAGGCCAAGCTGGCCCTCCAGTGGTTGCAGCAGAAAAATGTGAAGGTTCTGAAGTGACCATCACAGTCTTCTGACGTTCATATCATCGAGCCACTCTGGGGAGATCTCCGAAGTTCGGGTCATGCAGGACGACCAAAGATTTTGCACATGTGAAGTCTTTGGTCGTTGTGGTCCTGGATGAAAGCTGCTCATGGGACGATCATGGACTTTCCAGCATTACAATGTGCCTAAGCACAAGGCCAAGCTGGCCCTCCAGTGGTTACAGCAGAAAAAGGTGAAGGTTCTGGAGTGACCATCACAGTCCTCTGACCGTCAAATCATATAGCTGCTCTGGGGAGATCTCCAACGTCCGGGTCATGCAGGACAACCAAAGACTTTGCACATGTGAAGTCTTTGGTCGTTGTGGTCCTGGATGAAAGCTGCTCATGGGACGATCATGGACTTTCCAGCATGGCAATGACCCTAAGCAGAAAGCCAAGCTGGCCTTCAGGCAGAAAAAGGTGAAGGTTCTGGAGTGGCCATCACAGTCTCCTGGCCTTCATATCATTGAGGGAGATCTCAAATGTGCTGTTCATGGAAGACCACCAAAGGCTTTGCACATGCAAAGTCTTTGGTTGTTTTGGTCCTGAAGGAAAGCTGCTCATGGGACGCTCTTGGACCTTCCAGCACAACAATGACCCCGAGCACAAGGCCAAGCTGACCCTCCAGTGGTTGCAGCAGAAAAAGGTGAAGGTTCTGGAGTGACCATCACAGTCTCCTGACCTTTATATCATCGAGCCGCTCTGGGGAGATCTCCAACATTCGGGTCATGGAAGACCACCCAGGACTTTGCATGACCTGGAGGCATTTTTCCGAGACGAATGGGCGGCTCTACCACCTGCAGGAGTTCGGGGGCCCCATAGACAACCATTACAGAAGACGGCACGCTGCCATTGGTGCTGAAGGGCCCGACACGCAGGACTCAGGGGGTCCAGACTTGGATGTTCTGTTTTATGATTGGCCCGTTTTGGTGTCACCTCCAGTTCCAGAACTGGAATCCGGCAGGAAATGGGTTCTGACTCGGCATCCTCCCGGAATGTCCCCGGCTCTCCAAGGGGGGCAGACTTTTCAGGACACCCAGCGGTGCTGCTTCTCCCTCCCCCAGTCGGAGCTCTGCTGCGCTCCCAGCCTAGGCACGCCCTCCACACGCAGCCAACACTAGCAGTAGCGGTGTACACAGATTTTGTGGAACTACAACTCCCAGCCTGCGTAGTGCGTTCCCCTCCCCCCTCCCTCCCCCAGGATCTGCTCCTATTGGTCGCCCCATCTCATGACCCCGAGACACTACTCACCCAGACGGCGGCCATGGCGGCGGTGCCCCGGTCACACTCGGAGGGTACTTTGTACCCCGGGGCAGGGCTGCAGGTCACCGGGGGGAGGGGGGATCAGGGGATCCAGGGAGAGGCAGGTGACAGGAGGCTGCAGGGGGGAGGCATTGGAGTGTCAGCTCTTGGGCTCCAGGGTGAGCAGGGAGGGGGATGGGACATGCAGGCGGCGGAGGCTCTGTCACCCCCTCTCCTCCCCCAGCAGGAGGCACTGCGAGGGTTAAACACTCAGCCTGGTCCCAGCTCAGGAGCCTCCTCCCATCATGCACTGCCAGCCCCCAGCCAATCACAGAGGAGACTACGACTCCCAGAATCCCATGGGGCCCCTCCCCCTCCACCACCCACCACCAGCCTATCACAGAGCTCAGCCATCCTTATATCTAATGTAGAGGGAGCCAGTGCGGGGACAATACAGAGCCAGTGCGGGGACAGGGGAGACGCAGAGCCAGTGCGGGGACAATACAGAGCCAGTGCAGGGACAGGGGAGACGCAGAGCCAGTGTGGGGACGCAGAGCCAGTGTGGGGACGCAGAGCCAGTGCGGGGACAATACAGAGCCAGTGCGGGGACAGGGGAGACGCAGAGCCAGTGCGGGGACAATACAGAGCCAGTGCGGGGACAAGGGAGACGCAGAGCCAGTGCGGGGACAATACAGAGCCAGTGCGGGGACAGGGGAGACGCAGAGCCAGTGTGGGGACGCAGAGCCAGTGCGGGGACAATACAGAGCCAGTGCGGGGACAGGGGAGACGCAGAGCCAGTGCGGGGACAGGGGGGACGCAGAGCCAGTGTGGGGACGCAGAGCCAGTGCGGGGACAATACAGAGCCAGTGCGGGGACAGGGGAGACGCAGAGCCAGTGTGGGGACAATACAGAGCCAGTGCGGGGACAGGGGAGACGCAGAGCCAGTGCGGGGACAATACAGAGCCAGTGCGGGGACAGGGGAGACGCAGAGCCAGTGCGGGGACAGGGGGGACGCAGAGCCAGTGTGGGGACAATACAGAGCCAGTGCGGGGACAGGGGGGACGCAGAGCCAGTGCGGGACAATACAGAGCCAGTGCGGGGACAGGGGAGATGCAGAGCCAGTGCGGGGACAGGGATGATACAGAGTCAGTGCGGGGACGGGGATGATACAGAGCCAATGAGGGGACAGGGGGGACATAGAGGCAGTGCGGGGACAGGACGATACAGAGCCAGTGAGGGGACGGGGATGATACAGAGTCAGTGCGGGGACAGGGATGATACAGAGTCAGTGCGGGGACAGAGGGGACGATACAGAGTCAGTGCGGGGACAGGGACGATACAGAGCCAGTTCGGGGACAGGGACAATACAGAGCCAGTGCGGGGGACAGGGACAATACACAGCCAGTGTGGGACGGGGGGCGATACGGAGCCAGTGCAGGGAAGGGGGGACGATACGGTGCCAATGCGGGGACGGGAGACACGGAGCCAGTGCGGGGACAAGGATTTTACAGAGCCAGTGTGGGGACAGGGATGACACAGAGCCAGTGCGGGGACAAGGATTTTACAGAGCCAGTGCGGGGACAGGGATGACACAGAGCCAGTGCGGGGACAGGGATGACACAGAACCAGTGCGGGGACAGGGACGACACAGAGCCAGTGCAGGGACAGGGATGACGATTTTATAGTCAGTGCGGGGACAGGAATGACGATTCAGAGCCAGTGTGGGGATGATGATTCAGGGCCGGTGCGGGGACGGGGATGACAATACAGAGTCAGTGCAAGGACAGGGACGATTCAGAGCCAGTGCGGGGACGATTCAGAGCCAGTGTGGGTACGGGGACGATTCAGAGCCAGTGCGGGGACGGGGATGACAATTCAGAGCCAGTACGGGGACAGCGATGATGATTCAGGGCCAGTGCAGGGACAGGGGTGATGATTCAGCACCAGTGCAGGGACGGGGATGACAATTCAGAGTCAGTGCGAGGACAGGGGACGATTCAGAGCCAGTGCGGGGACCAGGGACTACAATTCAGAGCCAGTGCGGGGACAGGGACAACGATTCAGAGCCAGTGCGGGGACAGGGACAACGATTCAGAGCCAGTGCGGGGACGACGATTCAGAGCCAGTGCGGGGACAGGGATGATGATTCAGAGCCAGTGCGGGGACAGCGATGATGATTCAGGGCCAGTGCGGGGACAGGGGTGACGATTCAGCATCAGTGCAGGGACGGGGAAGATGATACAGAGCCAGTGCGGGGACAGGGACAACGATTCAAAGCCAGTTACTGGGACAGGGACGACGATTCAGGGCCAGTGCGGGGACAACGATTCAAAGCCAGTGCGGGTACAGGGATGACGATTCAGATCCAGTGCAGGGACGGGGATGACGATTCAGAGCCAGTGCGGGGACGACGATTCAGAGCCAGTGCGGGGACGGGGGTGACGATTCAGCGCCAGTGCAGGGACGGGGAAGATGATAAAGAGCCAGTGCGGGGAATGGGACAACGATTCAGAGCCAGTGCGGGGTCGGGAATGACGATTCAGAGCCAGTGCGGGGACGGGGAGATGATTCAGCGCCAGTGCGGGGATGACAATTCAGAGCCAGTGCGGGGACAGGGAAGATGATACAGAGCCAGTGCGGGGATGAGAACGACGATTCAGAGCAAGTGCGGGGATGATGATTCAGGGCCAGTGCGGGGACGGGGAAGATGATACAGAGCCAGTGCGGGGATGGGGGCGACGATGATTCAGGGCCAGTGTGGGGACAGCGCCAGTATGGGGACAATTCAGAGCCAGTGCGGGGCTAGAGGCGACGATTGTCCCTGGAAGTCCCCGTTATATGTAATGTATACGTGGACCTGTCATTGGGTATCATGTGATCACTGTGATGATTGGTCACAGCGATCACATGATAACATTGTACACAACCTGTCATGGATTTCCATTCCTGAATAGCTTGCTTACAGGTTTTCATCTGTGATTGGCCCACAGCAATCACATGATACCTGGCTACCTGTACCATGTGATTATCTGTAGCCAATCACAGATCACAGCCATACGCAAGTAAATGTTAACCCATTCATGACAGCAAAAACTATCCCTTATACTGAGGTCATCGCTGTATGAGCATTAACAGCGTAAAAAAAAATCCTCATAACCCCCCCCAAGGTGGGGGGGTAAGATAACCCCCCCAAGGTGACAGGATGGACAAAAGAAATAGGAAAAAAAAGGAAAAACAAAGAAAAACGTTTAAAAAATGGAATAAAAAAATATTTATATATAGAAATTTATTTTTACACCCTGTCAGCAGTCCGTGTCCCTGATCACCGCCACACCCAGAAGTGAGCCCCCCCCCCCGGACTGTATACAATGTATATATATATATATCTCCCAGAAGTGAGCCCCCCCTCCCCCGGACTGTATACAATGTATATATATATATATCTCCCAGAAGTGAGCCCCCCCCCCGGACTGTATACAATGTATATATATATATATCTCCCAGAAGTGACCCCCCCCCGGACTGTATACAATGTATATATATATATCTCCCAGAAGTGAGCCCCCCCCCCGGACTGTATACAATGTATATATATATATATCTCCCAGAAGTGACCCCCCCCCGGACTGTATACAATGTATATATATATATCTCCCAGAAGTGAGCCCCCCCTCCCCCGGACTGTATACAATGTATATATATATATATACAGCATCTCCCAGAAGTGACCCCCCCTCCCCCGGACTGTATACAATGTATATATATATATATATATATCTCCCAGAAGTGAGCCCCCCCTCCCCCGGACTGTATACAATGTATATATATATCTCCCAGAAGTGACCCCCCCTCCCCCGGACTGTATACAATGTATATATATATATATATATATCTCCCAGAAGTGAGCCCCCCCTCCCCCGGACTGTATACAATGTATATATATATCTCCCAGAAGTGACCCCCCCTCCCCCGGACTGTATACAATGTATATATATATATATATATATCTCCCAGAAGTGAGCCCCCCCTCCCCCGGACTGTATACAATGTATATATATATCTCCCAGAAGTGAGCCCCCCCTCCCCCGGACTGTATACAATGTATATATATATCTCCCAGAAGTGAGCCCCCCCTCCCCCGGACTGTATACAATGTATATATATATCTCCCAGAAGTGACCCCCCCTCCCCCGGACTGTATACAATGTATATATATATATCCAGTATCCCCCAGAAGTGACCCCCCCCCCCGGACTGTATACAATGTATATATATATCTCCCAGAAGTGACCCCCCCCCGGACTGTATACAATGTATATATATATACAGCACCTCACAGAAGTGACCCCCCCTCCCCCGGACTGTATACAATGTATATATATATATCCCCTCCCCCGGACTGTATACAATGTATATATATATACAGTATCCCCCAGAAGTGAGCCCCCCCCCCCCTCACATTTGTGTCCATATTTGATCCTCTCTTTCCATGTGACAACACTGAAGAAATGACACTTTGCTGCAATGTGACGTAGTCAGTGTACAGTTTGTATAACATGGAAATTGTCCCCTCAAAATAACTCAACACACCGCCATTAATGTCTAAACCACCGGCAACAAAAGTGACTCCGCCCCTAAGTGGCAAGGTCCACATGGGGCCCAAAGGGTCAATATTTTGTGTGGCCACCATTATTTTCCAGCATTGCCTTCACCCTCTTGGGCATGGAGGTCACCAGAGCTTCACAGGTTGTCACTGGAGTCCTCTTCCCCTCCTCCATGACGTCATCACGGAGCTGGTGGATGTTAGAGGCCTTGCGCTCCTCCACCTTCCCTCTTCCCCTCCCCCATGACGTCATCACGCAGCTGGTGGATGTTAGAGACCTTGCGCTCCTCCACCTTCCCTCTTCCACTCCTCCATGACGTCATCACGCAGCTGGTGGATGTTAGAGACCTTGAGCTCCTCCACCTTCCGTTTGAGCAGGCCCCACAGATGCTCAATAGGGTTCAGGCCTGGAGACATGCTTGGCCAGTCCATCACCTTCATCCTCAGCTTCTTCAGCAAGGCAGTGGTGGTCTTGGAGGTGTTTGGGGTCATTATGTTGGAATATTGCCCGGCGGCCCAGTCTCTGGGGGGAGGGGATCATGCTCTGCTTCAGTATGTCACAGTACATGTTGGCATTCATGGTTCCCTCAATGAACTGTAACCCCCCCAGTGCTGGCAGCACTCATGCAGCCCCAGACCATGACACCGCCACGCGGCCCCAGACCATGACACTCCCAACACCACGCGGCCCCAGACCATGACACCCCCACCGCCACACGGCCCCAGACCATGACACTCCCACCGCCACGCGGCCCCAGACCATGACACTCCCACCGCCACGCGGCCCCAGACCATGACACTCCCACCGCCACGCGGCCCCAGACCATGACACTCCCACCGCCACGCGGCCCCAGACCATGACACTCCCACCGCCACGCGGCCCCAGACCATGACACTCCCACCGCCACGCGGCCCCAGACCATGACACTCCCACCGCCACGTGGCCCCAGACCATGACACTCCCACCGCCACGCGGCCCCAGACCATGACACTCCCACCGCCACGCGGCCCCAGACCATGACACTCCCACCACCACACGGCCCCAGACCATGACACCACCACACGGCCCCAGACCATGACACTCCCACCGCCACGCAGCCCCAGACCATGACACTCCCACCGCCACACGGCCCCAGACCATGACACTCCCACCGCCACGCGGCCCCAGACCATGACACTCCCACCGCCACGCGGCCCCAGACCATGACACTCCCACCACCACACGGCCCCAGACCATGACACTCCCACCGCCACGCGGCCCCAGACCACGACACCCCCACCGCCATGCGGCCCAAGACCACGACACCGCCACGCGGCCCCAGACCACGACACCCCCACCGCCACACGGCCCCAGACCCTGACACCCCCCCGCCACGCAGCCCCAGACCATGACACCCCACCACCACGCGGCCCCAGACCACGACACCCCCACCGCCACGCGGCCCCAGACCACGACACTCCCACCACCACGCGGCCCCAGACCATGACACCCCACCACCACGTGGCCCCAGACCATGACACCCTCACCGCCACGCGGCCCGAGACCATGACACCCCACCACCACGCGGCCCCAGACCACGACACCCCCACCGCCACGCGGCCCCAGGCCACGACACTCCCACCACCACGCGGCCCCAGACCATGACACCCCACCACCACGTGGCCCCAGACCATGACACCCTCACCGCCACGCGGCCCGAGACCATGACACCCCCACCGCCACGCGGCCCCAGACCATGACACTCCCACCACCACATGGCCCCAGACCATGACACTCCCACCACCACGCGGCCCCAGACCATGACACTCCCACTACCACGCGGCCCCAGACCATGACACCCCACCACCACGTGGCCCCAGACCATGACACCCTCACCGCCACGCGGCCCGAGACCATGACACCCCCACCGCCACGCGGCCCCAGACCATGACACTCCCACCACCACGCGGCCCCAGACCATGACACTCCCACCGCCACGCAGCCCCAGACCATGACACTCCCACCGCAACGCGGCCCCAGACCATGACACCCCCACGCGGCCCCAGACCATGACACTCCCACCACCACACGGCCCCAGACCATGACACTCCCACCACCACGCGGCCCCAGACCATGACACTCCCACTACCACGCGGCCCCAGACCATGACACCCCACCACCACGTGGCCCCAGACCATGACACCCCCACCGCCACGCGGCCCCAGACCATGACACTCCCACCACCACGCAGCCCCAGACCATGACACTCCCACCACCATGCGGCCACCATTTAATTTCTTCATTTTATAGAGTTATAAAAAAAAATTCAAAAAACTCTCCACGCCCCTTACTAAATACCTCAGACTGTCTACTTTCCAAAAAGGGATCATTTGGGGGGGATTTGTACCGTCCTGACATTTGGGGGGATTTGTACCGTCCTGACATTTGGGGGGATTTGTACCGTCCTGACATTTGGGGGGATTTGTACCGTCCTGACATTTGGGGGGATTTGTGCCGCCCTGACATTTGGGGGGATTTGTACCGTCCTGACATTTGGGGGGGTCGTACATCGGACACATTTCAGGGAGATGATCAGTTTTGCCAGGAATAGAAGAAAGATCCACTGACCCCCCCCCGATATCACCCCACAGAGAGGACCGAAGGAGGGCCCGGAACTTCGGGGAGATTGCCCCTCCCACACCTGTCCCGGGACACAGATCGGTATCGCACAGCCAACTTCCGGCGGGTGGGGGCGGTGTCGGGAGATGTAGTCTCTATCAGGCCCCGCCCCCTCCAGTCTCCACTCCTCCTGGCGGACGGCGGGTGACCCGGAGCGGAGAAGACGGAGGACCCGAAGGTGGGCGTGTCTGTGGGGCTGTCCCCGCCCACTTCCTACCCGACAGACCAAACAGAGAGCGACCGAGGCGGCATGACGGGTGAGAGCAGCGACCGGGTTACCCCTCCCCCAACATTACACCCGAACATCACCCCCTCCCCCAACATTACACCCGAACATCACCCCCTCCCCCAACATTACACCCGAACATCACCCCCTCCCCCAACATTACACCCGAACATCACCCCCTCCCCCAACATTACACCCGAACATCACCCATCACTGTGCGGTCCCGATCTGTGATTGTAGGACTGAAACCGGGGACCCCCCAACCTGATCCCTGACCCCCCCCCCCCCCCCCCTACAGAGAGCCGAGACCGTCCCATCAGATCTGGAGGGGGGGTCAGAGGGTAGAAATCTACCATCACCCCTCCCCCAACCTGACCCCCCCCCCACATATCTCTTCAACATCACCCCCCCCCCACACACACACATTCTACCAACCTTACATCCCCCCACTATCACCCCCCCCACATATCCTACCAGCCTGACACCCCTCACCCCACCTGACCCCCCCACATATTCCCCCCCCAACCTGACATCCCTCCCCCCCACATATCCCCCCTAACATCACCCCCATTACCCCCCCCAACATCTCCCCTCCCTCACACCCCCAACGTCACCCCCCCCCCCCCACACACACATTCTACCAACCTTACCTCCCCCACACATCCCCCCACTATCACCCCTCTACATATCCCCCTAACATCACCCCTCCCCCACATACCTGACCCCCCCCCCCCCCAACATCACCTCTCCCCCCAAAACATCATCCCTCCCCCACATCCCCCCACATATCCCACCAACCTGACCCCCCCCCCCCACATATCCCCCCAACATCACCCCTCCCCCATATCCCACTAATCTATACCCCCCACATATCTCCCTAACATATCCCCCCAACCTGTGCCCCCCAACATCACCCCTCCACCCCAAAGCATCACACCTCCCCCACCTTTCTCCCCCCAATATCACCCCCCCCCCTCACATATCTCCCAACCTGATCCCTCCCCCACATCACCATCCAAATATCCTCCCTCCCCTCCCTTCAACCTGACCAATCCCTGCCCCCTCACCCACCTGACTGATTGCTGACCCCCCCTCCTGACTGATCCCTACACACCACCCCTGTCTCCCCCCCCATGACAAATTCTTGCCCCCCCCCCCCCATGGGTCAGTCCCCCTTGTACTGTACTGTGTGTGGCTGAGCAGGGTGACACCGTCCAATCAGATCTCTGCACTGACAGAGGACACGCCCACATAATCCTGCCTGTTGGTGGAGCTGCAGATCTCCCTGGGGGGGGGGTGGAAGGATCGGACCCCCCCCCCCCCCCCCGTCATTGCTCTGTTTCCCCACCAGGGAGCGTCGCCCTCTGTGTCAGTCATTTCCTACAGGGGGAATAAATGGGGGCGGAGCTCCCTCCCATCAACTAATCACATTGCCTCTCCGGAGCGTTCATCACTCCCAACATTTCTGACTGACACCCTGACTGACACCCTAAAATATCTCCACTGACACCCTAAAATATCTCCACTGACACCCTAAAATATCTCCACTGACACCCTAAAATATCTCCACTGACACCCTGAGAGCGACACCCTAAAATATCTCCACTGACACCCTGAGAGCGACACCCTAAAATATCTCCACTGACACCCTAAAATATCTCCACTGACACCCTGAGAGCGACACCCTAAAATATCTCCACTGACACCCTGAGAGCGACACCCTAAAATATCTCCACTGACACCCTGAGAGCGACACCCTAAAATATCTCCACTGACACCCTGAGAGCGACACCCTAAAATATCTCCACTGACACCCTAAAATATCTCCACTGACACCCTAAAATATCTCCACTGACACCCTGAGAGCGACACCCTAAATTATCTCCACTGACACCCTAAAATATCTCCACTGACACCCTGAGAGCAACACCCTAAAATATCTCCACTGACACCCTGAGAGCAACACCCTAAAATATCTCCACTGACACCCTGAGAGTGACACCCTAAAATATCTCCACTGACACCCTGAGAGTGACACCCTAAAATATCTCCACTGACACCCTGAGAGTGACACCCTAAAATATCTCCACTGACACCCTGAGAGTACCACTCACAACACCTGACACCCTAAAATATCTCCACTGACACCCTGAGAGCCACACCCTAAAATATCTCCACTGACACCCTGAGAGTGACGCCCTAAAATATCTCCACTGACACCCTGAGAGCACCAACAACACCCTAAAATATCTCCACTGACACCCTGAGAGCGACACCCTAAAATATCTCCACTGACACCCTGAGAGCGACACCCTAAAATATCTCAACTGACACCCTGAGAGCGACACCCTAAAATATCTCCACTGACACCCTGAGAGTACCACTCACAACACCTGACACCCTAAAATATCTCCACTGACACCCTGAGAGTGACGCCCTAAAATATCTCCACTGACACCCTGAGAGCGACGCCCTAAAATATCTCCACTGACACCCTGAGAGCGACACCCTAAAATATCTCCACTGACACCCTGAGAGCGATACCCTAAAATATCTCCACTGACACCCTGAGAGCACCAACAACACCCTAAAATATCTCCACTGACACCCTGAGAGCACCACTCACAACACCTGACACCCTAAAATATCTCCACTGACACCCTGAGAGTGACACCCTAAAATATCTCCACTGACACCCTGAGAGTGACACCCTAAAATATCTCCACTGACACCCTGAGAGTGACACCCTAAAATATCTCCACTGACACCCTGAGAGTGACGCCCTAAAATATCTCCACTGACACCCTGAGAGTGATGCCCTAAAATATCTCCACTGACACCCTGAGAGCTACACCCTAAAATATCTCCACTGACACCCTGAGAGCGACACCCTAAAATATCTCCACTGACACCCTGAGAGCGACACCCTAAAATATCTCCACTGACACCCTGAGAGTGACGCCCTGAAATATCTCCACTGACACCCTGAGAGCACCAACAACACCCTAAAATATCTCCACTGACACCCTGAGAGCACCACTCACAACACCTGACACCCTAAAATATCTCTACTGACACCCTGAGAGCGACACCCTAAAATATCTCCACTGACACCCTGAGAGTGACGCCCTGAAATATCTCCACTGACACCCTGAGAGCTACACCCTAAAATATATCCACTGACACCCTGAGAGTGACACCCTAAAATATCTCCACTGACACCCTGAGAGTGACACCCTAAAATATCTCCACTGACACCCTGAGAGTGATGCCCTAAAATATCTCCACTGACACCCTGAGAGCTACACCCTAAAATATCTCCACTGACACCCTGAGAGCGACACCCTAAAATATCTCCACTGACACCCTGAGAGCGACACCCTAAAATATCTCCACTGACACCCTGAGAGTGACGCCCTGAAATATCTCCACTGACACCCTGAGAGCACCAACAACACCCTAAAATATCTCCACTGACACCCTGAGAGCACCACTCACAACACCTGACACCCTAAAATATCTCTACTGACACCCTGAGAGCGACACCCTAAAATATCTCCACTGACACCCTGAGAGTGACGCCCTGAAATATCTCCACTGACACCCTGAGAGCTACACCCTAAAATATCTCCACTGACACCCTGAGAGCACCAACAACAACACCCGACACCCCAAAATATCTCCACTGACACCCTGAGAGCACCGCCGAAGATACCTGATGTTCCAACATCCCATCATCCCCATACAACCACCAACTTTCCAACACTCCATTACTCCACCACCCAGATAACAAAACCCACCAACCCACCACCAACATTCCATTACTTTACCCCCCTCACTCCACCACCATGTTTCATCATCCCCATATGACCACCTACACTCCATTACTCCACCACCCAGATAACAATACGCAGCATTCCACCGCATCACCACCAACATCCCTCATATCTACATGGCCACCAACAGTCCACCACTTCACCACCAACATCCCTCATATCTACATGGCCACCAACAGTCCAGCACTTCACCACCAACATCCCTCATATCTACATGGCCACCAACAGTCCACCACATCACCACCAACATCCCTCATATCTACATGGCCACCAACAGTCCACCACTTCACCACCAACATCCCTCACATCTACATGGCCACCAACAGTCCACCACTTCACCACCAACATCCCTCACATCTACATGGCCACCAACAGTCCAGCACTTCACCACCAACATCCCTCACATCTACATGGCCACCAACAGTCCACCACATCACCACCAACATCCCTCACATCTACATGGCCACCAACAGTCCAGCACTCCACCACCCAGATAACAATACGCAGCATTCCACCACTTCACCACCAACATCCCTCATATCTACATGGCCACCAACAGTCCACCACTTCACCACCAACATCCCTCACATCTACATGGCCACCAACAGTCCACCACTTCACCACCAACATCCCTCATATCTACATGGCCACCAACAGTCCACCACTTCACCACCAACATCCCTCATATCTACATGGCCACCAACAGTCCAGCACTTCACCACCCAGATAACAATACGCAGCATTCCACCACATCACCACCAACCACCGCATCATCACCAACACCATCCCTCCTACACTCCAGCACCCCATCATCCCACTACTAGGCCACCAACAAAGCCCCACCATCAACACTGCACCACCAATACCCCACCACCGATACCATACCACTTTACCACCAATACCCCATGATTCTGCCACCTTCACCCCACCACT
>NW_028320307.1:0-63083 GCF_062004578.1 Staurois parvus | reverse complement strand
GGACCAAACCGCACTGTGTGTGTCAATAGACGGGGGGCGGGACCAAACCGCACTGTGTGTGTCAACAGACGGGGGGTGGGACCAAACCGCACTGTGTGTGTCAATAGATGGGGGGCGGGACCAAACCGCACTGTGTGTGTCAACAGACGGGGGGCGGGACCAAACCGCACTGTGTGTGTCAATAGACGAGGGGCGGGACCAAACTGCAACGGGGGGTGGGACCAAACCGCACTGTGTGTGTCAATAGACGCACACAGCCCAGCCCGCACAAATGCAGCCGGTTTGTATCCGGCGTTCTCCTCACGTATCGCGCTGTAATCGCTGCTTCTGTTCCTCCGCAGACACTTCAGAGACGCCAACGTCATCGTGGGGCAGAGAGGACGAGGAAACAACTGGGCCTGCGGTGAGTACCCGGTGCAATTTGGGAACTGAAATCCCATCTAATGAATGTGAATGTCGGCGTTTTAACACGTTCGATTTGCTGCAACGCAATTTCTAAAGTAGTTCTTGGGTGACCTTTTTCTGCATTTTTGTTGCGATTTCACATACATAGAATAGAATGGAAGTCGCTCTGCAAATTGCAAGAAATTGCTGAAAATCTTCACCAGTTGCAATAGCGGCCAGTCATACCACTGCGATTCGGGGATTGAAATCTCATCTAATGAATGTCGGCGTCGTAACGTGCGATTTGCTGCAACGCGATTTCTGAAGTAGTTCTTGCATGACGTTCCGGTGCATTTTGATGCTTTTTTGGCATGTTCCGGTGCATTCTTGGCACAATCTGGTGCGTTTTTATGTGTTTTTGGCATGTTCCGGTGCATTTTTGGCACATTCTGGTACATTTTGATGTGTTTTTGGCATGTTCTGGTGCGTTTCTGGCACATTCCGGTGCGTTTTGATGTGGTTTTGGCATGTTCTGGAGTTTTTTTGGCACATTCCAGTGTGTTTTGATGCGGTTTTGGCACGTTCTGGTGCGTTTTGATACAGTTTTGGCACATTCTGGTGCATTTTTTGGCACATTTCGATGCGTTTTGATGTGCTCTGGTGCATTTTTGGCATGCTTCGGTGCATTTTGGCATGTTCCAGATTGTTTCTGGCACATACTGGTGCGTTTTGATGCGGTTTTAGCACATTCCGGTGCATTGTTGGCACACTCCGGTGCGTGTTGATGTGCTCTGGTGTGTTTTTGGCACGTTCCAGTGCGTTTTTATGTGTTTTTGGCATGTTCTGGATTGTTTCTGGCACATTCCAGTACATTTTTGGCCCATGCCTGATGAAGGGGTCCTGCGACACTCTGAAACGTTGCTTTGCTGTAACTATGTGATCGCTTATTGAAGCTTTTGGATCCGTATCGCAGATCCTGGGTGTGCTGCTGACACTCTTTCTGGTGCGTTTTTTTTTTACGTGTAACGCCAGTCCTGCTGTGTATCCCGGGCTCTGTTGGCCTGTCTGTGGGCCGGGGGGGCTGACATGGCGGGTGCTACTGAGGAGAGAGGAGAATGGACACGCTTCCAATCTCCTCCCCTCCTAAATTGTAAAAAGTGCGATTTGGGACTTGAAATCGCATCTATCGAATGTGAATGTCGGCGCCTTAACACGTGCGATTTGATGCGGCGCCATTTCTGATGTAGTTCTTGCGTGACTTTTTCTGCAGTTTTGTTGCAATTTCACATACACAGAATATCATGGAAAATGCAAAAATTAAATCACTGAAAATCTTCACAAGTTGCAATAATGTCTTCAGAAATCGCACACAAATCGCAGCGGTGTGACCGGTGACTAATGCAGGCCATAGACAGGCCAATTTTCGCACCATTAGTGGGTTAATTGGTTTTTCGGGGTTTTGGTACGTTTTATTTCATCGGTAAAGTTGGAAAAAAAATCATCCGATTTTGACGATCGACCAATTTTCCCGGCAATGATGGGCAAATCGGCCGATCGTTTTACAGATAAAAAATCTGCGCATGAGCCGTGACCTGGAAGAAAAAGAAGAATTCCAGTCCGCTATTATATTTGACATGAAAGTCTTGCGGTTGCAACAATGTATCCATTTGTGTCCGAATAAAAACATCTGTATCTGAAATGGATACAAATGGATACAAATGGATACATTGTTGCAACCGCAAGACTTTCATGTCAAATATAATAGCGGTAATGGTAATGTCGGCCAATCGAACGACTGAATTTTCGTTTTTTCTTTTGTATAAAAAACGTCCGGTTTTCGACCCGTCTATGGCCTGCATTAGATGTGACTTTTGAGAGTTTACACTGCAGTCTGTGGTGCTCGAGTCGCATAAAAGTCACACCAAAGCAGTCCTCGCGTGACTTTTTCTGCAGTTTTGTTGCGTTTTCACATACATAGAATATAATGGAAATCGTGCCACAAATCGCAAGAAATCGCTGAAAATCTTCACAAGTCGCAATAAGGTCTTCAGAAATCGCAGCTGAAATTGCAAACAAATCACAGCGGTGTGACCGATGACTATGAGGAGGGGTGGCTGTGCTCCCGGAACACAACGGGGGCACCATTTTGGGGTTTTTTTTTTTTTTTTTCGCTCTCCCCGGACCCCGCATTCCCTATATCCGCTCTCCCCGGACCCCGCATTCACTATATCCGGACCCCGCACTCACTATATCCGCTCTCCCCGGACCCCGCATTCACTATATCCGCTCTCCCCGGACCCCGCATTCACTATATCCGCTCTCCCCGGACCCCGCATTCCCTATATCCGCTCTCCCCGGACCCCGCATTCACTATATCCGCTCTCCCCGGACCCCGCATTCACTATATCCGCTCTCCCCGGACCCCGAATTCACTGTATCCGCTCTCCCGGACCCCGCATTCACTATATCCGCTCTCCCCGGACCCCGCATTCACTATATCCGCTCTCCCCGGACCCCGAATTCACTGTATCCGCTCTCCCCGGACCCCGCATTCACTATATCCGCTCTCCCCGGACCCCGCATTCACTATATCCGCTCTCCCCGGACCCCGCATTCACTATATCCGCTCTCCCCGGACCCCGCATTCACTATATCCGGACCCCGCACTCACTATATCCGCTCTCCCCGGACCCCGCATTCACTATATCCGCTCTCCCCGGACCCCGCATTCACTATATCCGCTCTCCCCGGACCCCGCATTCCCTATATCCGCTCTCCCCGGACCCCGCATTCACTATATCCGCTCTCCCTGGACCCCGCATTCACTATATCCGCTCTCCCCGGACCCCGCATTCACTATATCCGCTCTCCCCGGACCCCGCATTCCCTATATCCGCTCTCCCCGGACCCCGCATTCACTATATCCTCTCTCCCCGGACCCCGCATTCACTATATCCGCTCTCCCCGGACCCCGCATTCACTATATCCGCTCTCCCCGGACCCCGCATTCACTATATCCGCTCTCCCCGGACCCCGAATTCACTGTATCCGCTCTCCCGGACCCCGCATTCACTATATCCGCTCTCCCCGGACCCCGCATTCACTATATCCGCTCTCCCCGGACCCCGAATTCACTGTATCCGCTCTCCCCGGACCCCGCATTCACTATATCCGCTCTCCCCGGACCCCGCATTCACTATATCCGCTCTCCCCGGACCCCGCATTCACTATATCCGCTCTCCCCGGACCCCGCATTCACTATATCCTCTCTCCCCGGACCCCGCATTCACTATATCCGCTCTCCCCGGACCCCGCATTCACTATATCCGCTCTCCCCGGACCCCGCATTCACTATATCCGCTCTCCCCGGACCCCGCATTCACTATATCCGCTCCCCCCGGACCCCGCATTCACTATATCCGCTCTCCCCGGACCCCGCATTCACTATATCCGCTCTCCCCGGACCCCACATTCACTATATCAGGTCTCCCCGGACCCTGCATTCACTATATCCGCTCTCCCCGGACCCCGCATTCACTATATCCGCTCTCCCCGGACCCCGCATTCACTATATCCGCTCTCCCCGGACCCCGCATTCACCATATCCGCTCTCCCCGGACCCCGCATTCACCATATCCGCTCTCCCCGGACCCCGCATTCACCATATCCGCTCTCCCCGGACCCCGCATTCACCATATCCGCTCTCCCCGGACCCCGCATTCACTATATCCGCTCTCCCCGGACCCCGCATTCACTATATCCGCTCTCCCCGGACCCCGCATTCACTATATCCGCTCTCCCCGGACCCCGCATTCACTATATCCGCTCTCCCCGGACCCCGCATTCACTATATCCGCTCTCCCCGGACCCCGCATTCACTATATCCGCTCTCCCCGGACCCCGCATTCACTATATCCGCTCTCCCCGGACCCCGCATTCACTATATCCGCTCTCCCCGGACCCCGCATTCACTATATCCGCTCTCCCCGGACCCCGCATTCACTATATCCGCTCTCCCCGGACCCCGCATTCACTATATCCGCTCTCCCCGGACCCCGCATTCACTATATCCGCTCTCCCCGGACCCCGCATTCACTATATCCTCTCTCCCCGGACCCCGCATTCACTATATCCGCTCTCCCCGGACCCCGCATTCACTATATCCGCTCTCCCCGGACCCCGCATTCACTATATCCGCTCTCCCCGGACCCCGCATTCACTATATCCGCTCTCCCCGGGCCCCGCATTCACTATATCCGCTCTCCCCGGACCCTGGGGCAACAAGAAAAAAAAGAGCAGTGCAAATCGCACTGCAGAACCAGATCAAACTGCATAGCTGTGAACTGCGCCTTAGTAAATATAAACTACTAAATCTCTTTTCTCCTCAGCCGTATATAGCAGTCGTGACTTCTATCAGTGTTCAGCAGGGCGCTGGTTAAAGCTTGTAGGAGGAGTTTTCTTTTCTGCTCTAGGAAGATGCAGGACCCCTGACCCTCTGTCTGGACAGCGCTGATTGGCCCTGTGCTGATCACAAGTATTGGAAAAAAAAAAAAACATCACTAGCATTACACACTAAACTGAGCATGCGCAGAAGAGCTACGGGTTCATTCTGTCTTATCAGGAGATAAGACGTGGACATTTGAACAAGAGGAGGAACAGAGAGGACAGGATCAAACAGCCTTTATTTGCACAGTGCGCAGGATTAACCCCTTAGGTCGCACAGTGAGTATACCCAGCATGCTTCACTGCATCTACAGACTGATTGCACTGCTAGGATTCCACGGCACGAAACAAAAATCTCGGGAGCTCTTTATTACCAATAGGAATCCTGTTTGTTGGCCAGCATTATGAAAGCCGGTCTGTGATTGGCTGTGGTCGGTGCTCTCGGTACACGTATTTGACGTTCCGTTCCTGTCGCCCCCCCCAGGGTTCCGTGACGTGGGGACGGATCGGAGTCTGCTGGAGCGGACGATGGAGGGTTTCCGCAGGGAGGTGGAGAGGAGAGACTGCTACAGCGGCACGGTGATCCTGCACAGCCTGTGTGGCGGCACCGGCTCCGGTACGTACACCAACCGTCTGCTGTGGGCGGGTCCAGGGGAGGGAATGAGATCAATCGCCGATCCGCCTTCTGTATCACCGCCATACACATAAAGACCGGGACACTTCTGTCCGCTTCCGTTGGTGGCAGTAAAATCTGCAGCAGATTTCAGGGCTTCACGTACCGTGACCATACACATCACAAACCGATAGAACTACTCTGAATATTAGTATGTCTGCAGTCTCTGACCGTCTCCTGTAGTATGTCTGCAGTCTCTGGTCATCTCCTGTACTGTGTCTGCAGTCTCTGACCATCTCCTGTACTGTGTCTGCAGTCTCTGGTCATCCCCTGTACTGTGTCCGCAGTCTCTGACCATCTCCTGTACTGTGTCCGCAGTCTCTGACCATCTCCTGTACTGTGTCTGCAGTCTCTGACCATCTCTTGTACTATGTCCGCAGTCTCTGGTCATCCCCTGTACTATGTCCGCAGTCTCTGGTCATCCCCTGTACTGTGTCCGCAGTCTCTGGTCATCTCCTGTACTATGTCTGCAGTCTCTGACCATCTCCTGTACTATGTCCGCAGTCTCTGGTCATCCCCTGTACTATGTCTGCAGTCTCTGACCATCTCCTGTACTATGTCCGCAGTCTCTGACCATCTCCTGTACTATGTCTGCAGTCTCTGGTCATCCCCTGTACTGTGTCCGCAGTCTCTGGTCATCCCCTGTACTATGTCCGCAGTCTCTGACCATCTCCTGTACTATGTCCGCAGTCTCTGACCATCTCCTGTACTATGTCCGCAGTCTCTGACCGTCTCCTTACTATGTCTGCAGTCTCTGGTCATCTCCTGTACTGTGTCTGCAGTCTCTGACCGTCTCCTTACTATGTCTGCAGTCTCTGATCATCTCCTGTACTATGTCTGCAGTCTCTGGTCATCTTCTGTACTATGTCTGCAGTCTCTGACCGTCTCCTGTACTATGTCTGCAGTCTCTGACCGTCTCCTGTAGTATGTCTGCAGTCTCTGACCATCTCCTGTACTATGTCCGCAGTCTCTGACCGTCTCCTGTACTATGTCTGCAGTCTCTGACCGTCTCCTGTACCATGTCTGCAGTCTCTGACCGTCTCCTGTACCATGTCTGCAGTCTCTGACCGTCTCCTGTACCATGTCTGCAGTCTCTGACCGTCTCCTGTACTGTGTCCGCAGTCTCTGACCGTCTCCTGTACTATGTCTGCAGTCTCTGACCGTCTCCTGTACTATGTCTGCAGTCTCTGACGTCTCCTGTACTATGTCCGCAGTCTCTGGTCATCTCCTGTACTATGTCTGCAGTCTCTGACCATCTCCTGTACTATGTCCGCAGTCTCTGGTCATCTCCTGTACTGTGTCCGCAGTCTCTGGTCATCTCCTGTACTATGTCTGCAGTCTCTGACCGTCTCCTGTGGTATGTCTGCAGTCTCTGACCGTCTCCTGTACAATGTCTGCAGTCTCTGACCATCTCCTGTACTATGTCCGCAGTCTCTTAACCGTCTCATGTACTATGTCTGCAGTCTCTGACCGTCTCTTGTAGTATGTCCGCAGTCTCTGGTCATCTCCTGTACCGTGTCCGCAGTCTCTGACCGTCTCCTGTACCGTGTCAGCAGTCTCTGACCGTCTCCTGTACCGTGTCCGCAGTCTCTGACCGTCTCCTGTAGTATGTCTGCAGTCTCTGACCGTCTCCTGTACTGTGTCTGCAGTCTCTGACCGTCTCCTGTACTGTGTCTGCAGTCTCTGACCGTCTCCTGTACTGTGTCTGCAGTCTCTGACCGTCTCCTGTAGTATGTCTGCAGTCTCTGACCATCTCCTACACCGTGTCTGCAGTCTCTGACCATCTCCTACACCGTGTCTGCAGTCTCTGACCATCTCCTGTAGTATGTCTGCAGTCTCTGACCATCTTCTACACCGTGTCTGCAGTCTCTGACCGTCTCCTGTACTATGTCTGCAGTCTCTGACCGTCTCCTGTACTATGTCTGCAGTCTCTGACCGTCTCCTGTACTATGCCTGCAGTCTCTGACCGTATTGGGGTGAGAGTGCTTGGGGAGAGTCCTACCTACAACTGGATAACAGGCTAGAATTTCCTGGAGGAAAAGGATCCCTCCCACCTTAAACACCTTATTACATCAGGAATTACTGACTAGCGCCCCCTACCTGTTCATTGAGACCGTACTACACTGGATCTCAGCCAAAAGGCCTAGAGCTGATTGTTCTGCGGCTGATGGAGAACTTGCAGAATATCAGTCACCATAGATGGTGTGGCCACGATGGTTAGAACTACCACCTTAGGAGTGGCTGAATTTTGGGTCCCCCTATAGTCCTGCACAGCCGGGCAACACGCATTTTCTTCAGACCTGGAGACCGTATACAGTCCTTGAGCTTGGCTTTTTTTGGTTTTATAAAGGGGTTTTGAACTTGGATGGGGTTGAGGGGTGTATGGGATGCCCAAGGAAACTGCAACTTGAGGACAACTCCTTAGCAACTAAGTCCACAAAGTTTCATGGAGAGCTCTCCAGCCTTCCAGACCCCAGATAAGTCCTCCTCTTCACCCAGCTGCCTGAGGGAATCCCTGAGAATGGGGGCCCAAAAACTGCCAGTTTAGCCAAGCAGCTCCACATGAGGAGCTAGTTGGGTTGGCCACCTGACTGCCCTCTCCACTTATCTGGCCCAGGGGGTGTGGGATCACTCACTCAGTCCTCTCCTGTAACGTTGAGGGTTGGTGGCTGCCTTCTCTCAGGGGAAGGTTGAGGCTGAGAGATCTCGCCTGCAGGTAGGCCCCTTCCCTGGGTCCCCCTTCCACACTCCAGCCTTCACTCCATCTTCCACCTAACACTGACCATTTCCCGGTTAGGCTGTCTCACACCTGAGGGTTGCCCTGACCTCAGGCCAAACCTCCTGCTTGGGGATTGGTCAGAGTCCCCTAAGTATGCAGATCAGCCCCTCCTCACCCTCACCCACTGCCTTCTAGAAACTTCTCAAGTTTCTAGAGCAGGGGGAGGTATCAGGGAACTGATCTGCAGAGCCCTCAGCCCCGACCTAAAAAAATGACCTGGCTGACTCATCCCAGGCTGCAACTCACACCAGGCTGCTAACTGAAAAACCTAGCTAGCTCCCCCTAGCTAACAAGAGGGGCGCTACAGCCGCATGAGACCAGGTGAGCATTTTTTTCTGCATGGCGATCCTGCTGTTGGCGAGTCCTCGTCCTCCACCTTGAGGAGTCCTTCATCTCCAGCTTCCTCCCTAATGGAAGACCACCAGGTTTGTGATGATGTCCTTTCTGGCGCTTGATGGACTCTGCAAGGACTCTGCTGTATCGCAGGCTGCCAGTCATTTGATTTCAAGCACTGTTTTCCTTTCAAATGGATATTTTGCTGTATTTTTTGCGTCCTCTGTGGGTGCCGGTTATTTATTTGATGCGTCTTCCCCATCAGGTCTGGGTTCCCGTCTGTGTCAGGAGATCAGAGACAGCTATCCGGCGGGTCACATCCTGAGCGTGACTGCGGCACCCCATGAGACCGGCGACACCCCGCTGCAGCATTACAACTCCCTGCTCTGCCTGTCCTTCCTGCAGAGGTGAGCTGAGGGTCCTTCTGGTAGAATGAATGCTGATGCTTTATCAAAGAGTGAAGCTGCCGGATTGCCATGACGTCCCACTGATGATGAAGTCCCACTGATGATGACGGATGTTCTTGAGATCTGTCCCGCCTTTTTTATTATTTTTAATTTAACCCCTTCCAGTCCGGACACTTTCCCCCCCTTCCAGTCCGGACACTTTCACCCGCTTCCAGTCCGGACACTTTCCCCCCCTTCCAGTCCGGACACTTTCCCCCCCTTCCAGTCCGGACACTTTCACCCGCTTCCAGTCCGGACACTTTCCCCCCCTTCCAGTCCGGACACTTTCCCCCCCTTCCAGTCCGGACACTTTCCCCCCCTTCCAGTCCGGACACTTTCCCCCCTTCCAGTCCGGACGCTTCCACCCCCCTTCCTGTCCGGACACTTTCCCCCCCTTCCAGTCCGGATACTTTCCCCCCCTTCCAGTCCGGATACTTCCCCCCCTTCCAGTCCGGATACTTCCCCCCCTTCCAGTCCGGACACTTTCCCCCCCCTTCCAGTCCGGACACTTTCCCTCCCCTTCCAGTTCGGACACTTTCCCCCCCTTCCAGTCTGGACACTTTCCCCCCCTTCCAGTCCGGACACTTTCCCCCCCTTCCAGTCCGGACACTTTCCCCCCCTTCCAGTCCGGACGCTTCCCCCTCTTCCAGTCCGGTCGCTTCCCCCCCCCCCCCCCCCTTCCAGTCCGGATGCTTTCACCCCCTTCCAGTCCGGACACTTTCCCCCCCTTCCAGTCCGGACACTTTCCCCCCCTTCCAGTCCGGACACTTTCCCCCCCTTCCAGTCCGGACACTTTCCCCCCCTTCCAGTCCGGACACTTTCCCCCCTTCCAGTCCGGACGCTTCCCCCCCCCCCCTTCCAGTCCGGACTCTTTCCCCCCCTTCCAGTCCGGACACTTTCCCCCCTTCCAGTCCGGACGCTTCCCCCCCCCCTTCCAGTCCGGACTCTTTCCCCCCCTTCCAGTCCGGACACTTTCCCCCCCTTCCAGTCTGGACGCTTTCCACCCCCCTTCCAGTCCGGACACTTTCCCCCCTTCCAGTCCGGACGCTTCCCCCCCCCTTCCAGTCCGGACACTTTCCCCCCCTTCCAGTCCGGACTCTTTCCCCCCCTTCCAGTCCGGACACTTTCCCCCCCTTCCAGTCCGGACACTTTCCCCCCTTCCAGTCCGGACACTTTCCCCCCCTTCCAGTCCGGACACTTTCCCCCCTTCCAGGCCAATTTTCATTTTTCACGCTATCACACTTTGAATGACAATTGCGCGGTCATGCAACACTGTACCCATATGAATTTTTAGCATTTTTTTGAGACAGATAAAACTTTATTTTGGTGGTATTTATTCACCGCTGGGATTTTTATTTTTTTTTTGCTATATAAATGAAAAAGTCAAAAAATTTTGAAAAAAAGTGTTTTTCTCATAAAATTTTACAAATAAATAATCTTTCTTCATAAATCTGGGCCAAAATGTATTCCGTTATCTTTTTAGTAAAAAAAAAAAAAATAGCCCAAATTAGTTTATAACCAAAAATTATAATTTAAAAAAATTTTTTTTTTAATTTTTATTTTATTTTTTTATATTATTTATGTTATTTTTTTTTATACATACTGTCACCCTAGCAGTACAGTCACCATGGTGACACTGTACTACTTGTGGGGGGTGATAAAGGCTGTAAACGCAATCATTTCTCCTTCTCTCTGGCTGCATTACTGCAGCCATTGAGAACTACTGTGTGAGCTGTGATTGGTCACAGCTTGTCACATGGTGCAAGGCTGTTGTGAATGGCCCTGTTCCAGGTGACCTCTGTGATCATTCACAGATTTCACACGTAGTAAGCAATGACGTCAGAAGATTGGCCAATCAGTGATCACATGATCGGGACCTCACACAGAGGTCTTGTATGACGATTGGTGTTCCACTGTGTCTGGAGGACACAGCGGGCACTGGATCGCGGTGCTGCGCACTCCCAGGGAGCGCGCACAGTCCAAAATGGTGGGCGCCGTTTATAAACGGCAACCCGCCCCTGGACTGCCACCGTCCAGCCGTTTATATACAGCAGCTGGACAGCAAGTGGTTAAAGTTTAATTCGAGGCAAGCGATCAACATGTAGATAGAACACATATATGTAAGAAAAGAAGAAACAGACCGATGAGCTTGTCTCTGTGTCACTTTGCTCTCTTCTCCTGTCAACATGTTCATTGTTAGCATATGAGCACTGCAACACAACTACTGTCTCCTAGTGCTGCTTCTCCCTTTCTCAGCCTGAGCTCTGCTTATACCAGGTCACATGACTGCTCTCTGCATCAGTACACCGCAATGAAAGGTGACTCCCCATCAAGGGAGGGTTCAGTGCTTTGGGTCAGGGGGAGGGGGCCTTGGTGGCATTCAGCTCTGAACACTGAGGACATCTTGTGCTTTTTATTTTTTTATTTTAATGTTGCCTTTATGAGAAATCAAACGTTTGGCGTTAACTCCTGCAGAATCTGGTAGTGTGAAGGGTCTTGTTCTACGTTTAGATTTTTTTATTGGGTACTGCGATGGGGTCCCATTCTACATCTAAGTGAGGACGTGTCATTGTTTTGTTGGGCACTGCGATGGGGTCCCATTCTACATCTAATTAAGGACATGGGCTTGTGTTGTAGTACTGTGATGGGGTCCCATTCTACATCTATATAAGGACATGAGCTTGTGTTGTAGTACTGCGATGGGGTCCCATTCTACATCTATATAAGGACATGGGCTTGTGTTGTAGTACTGCGATGGGGTCCCATTCTACATCTAATTAAGGACATGGGCTTGTTTTATGGTACTGCGATGGGGTCCCATTCTACATCTAATTAAGGACATGGGCTTGTTTTATAGGTACTGCGATGGGGTCCCATTCTACATCTAATTAAGGACATGGGCTTGTTTTATAGGTACTGCGATGGGGTCCCATTCTACATCTAATTAAGGACATGGGCTTGTTATGTAGTACTGCGATGGGGTCCCATTCTACATCTATATAAGGACATGGGCTTGTGTTGTAGTACTGCGATGGGGTCCCATTCTACATCTAATTAAGGACATGGGCTTGTTTTATGGTACTGCGATGGGGTCCCATTCTACATCTAATTAAGGACATGGGCTTGTTTTATAGGTACTGCGATGGGGTCCCATTCTACATCTAATTAAGGACATGGGCTTGTGTTGTAGTACTGCGATGGGGTCCCATTCTACATGTAAGTGAAGATGTGTGCTTGATTTTTAGGTACTGCGATGGGGTCCTACTCTTCTCCAATGACGATGTGATGAAGAGGGTGGCCGCCACAGCTGAAAAGAAAACGTTCTCTTCCTCCGGCCTTCAGCCAGTAGTGTCCCTCAGCGCGATGAATACGCACATCGCTTCTTGTCTAGCCGGCCTTCTGTATCCCGTGTATTCCCTGAAGACGAGAAGGTACCTCTTATCAGTGGTCTTTCTGCTCACTTCTGCGTATTGGGATGGAGTCCTCCGATTGTTGCGTTTGAACTTTATATTTCTTACCAAAAACCATCAAAGTAGTATTCAGCCCTCAGCATTACAATAACATACACATTCCCCAGAAAACTGGTAAAATTCTTACCCCAGCACTTACATCTGCTTTCTCAGTGCTACTTCCCTGAACTTCCTGTCTTCACACTTCGCTTGGAGGAGCAGGGGAGTGCCTTGCCATCCTAGGCTATGGGGCTGTGTGTTTCTATTGGTGCACACAGCGTAGAGAGCCACAAGGGAGGGGGAGAAGAAGGGAGGGGCATGGGAGTGTCTTGCCATCCTAGGCTATGTGGCTGTGTGTTTCTGTTGATGCACACAGCGTAGAGAGCCAGAAGGGAGGGGCATGGGAGTGTCTTGCCATCCTAGGCTATGGGGTTGTGTGTTTCTATTGATGCACATAGTGTAGAGGGCCACAAGGGAGGGGGAGATAGAGGGAGGGCCAGGGGAGTGTCTTACCATCCTAGGCTATGGGGCTGTGTGTTCCTATTGATGCACACAGTGTAGAGAGCCAAAAGGGAGGGGGGGGGGCGAGGGAGGGGGAAGAGGAGTGTCTTGCCATCCTAGTCTATGAGGCTGTGTGTTTCTATTGATGCACACAGCATAGAAAGACACGAGAGGGGGAGAAGGGAGTGGCATGGGAGTATCTTGCCATCCTAGGCTATGGGGCTGTGTGTTCCTATTGATGCACACAGCGTAGAGAGCCACAAGGGGGGGGGGGGGTCAGGGGAGTGTCTTGGCATCCTAGGCTATGGGGCTCTGTGGTACTATTGATGCACAAAGCGTAGAGAGCCACAAGGGAGGAAGGGGGGGTCAGGGAGTGTCTTGGCATCCTAGGCTATGGGGCTGTGTGTTCCTATTGATGCCCCCAGCAGCCAGAAGGGAGGGGCATGGGAGTGTCTTGCCATCCTAGGCTATGGGGCTCTGTGGTTCTATTGATGCACAAAGCGTAGAGAGCCACAAGGGAGGGGGGAGGGTCAGGGGAGTGTCTTGCCATCCTAGGCTATGGGGCTGTGTGTTTCTATTGATGCACACAGTGTAGAGAGCCACAAGGGAGAGGGGAGGGGCAGGGGAGTGTTTTGCCATCCTAGGCTATGGGGCTGTGTGTTTCTATTGATGCACACAGAGTAGGGAGACACAGCCCCTTGCATAAAAGGGTGAATCAGATGTGATTGTTACACAGGCCAGGTATGTGGAATGTTGTTCTTGTCAGCCATCGGCCTGCTAAGTGTCGGAATGGCAGAATGTCGCTCGTCTCCTGAGGACGATTGTCGGTTGTCTTGCAGCTCGGTCAGTTTGGGGCTGGAGCCCTGGGAGCTGATTCGGTCCCTGTGCCCGATGCCCAGCATGAAGTTCCTGCAAACGGTTCAGGTCTGCCGAAGGTGAGGCTGCTTCCCCCTCTCATGCGGGAGGATCACCCTGTGGCCTCCTTCACTTCCTAAAGCATTTCCTCAGTCTCCTCCCCCCAGTGATCAGACTGTACATTGTAACTTTGTAGAAGTAGGAGGAAGCATTTCCTCAGTCTCCCCTCCCCCAGTGATCAGGCTGTACATTGTAACAAAGTCAGGGGCTGATCTGTTCTGACAATCCGTATGATTTGTGTTCCGGCAGGGGAGCGGCATTGTGGGATCAGGTGACGTCCGGTGCGCTGGAGACGGTTCCTCGGGCCAGTCCTCAGGGCCAACTTGTATCCTTTCACCAAAGTGAAGTCCTGCTGGTACCCCCCTCCCCCCCAGCCTATAACAGTTTTTTGGGGGGGAGGGGAGCACTTTAATTTTTTTTTATCAACTTTATGAGCTATCACAAGCTATGAACAGCATCCCTTATGGAAGCACGGGCGGTGACAGGTCCTCTTTATGGGTCCATTACACTGCAGATCCCTCCTGCGGCCTCACAAGTATTGAAGTCGGTGCGATCGGCTGCTTTACCGGCTGCTAACGGGAATCAAAGGGAGGAAACCCGGCAGGGAGGAAACCCAGAAAAGAGGAAACCTGACAGGGTTCTGGGGAAAGGTCCAGTTTGCTGGATATTCCGGGTTCTCCAGGTTCTAGGAAAAGGTCCAATTTGCTGGATATTCCAGGTTCTCCAGGTTCTGGGAAAAGGTCCAATTTGCTGTATATTCCGGGTTCTCCAGGTTCTGGGAAAGGTCCAATTTGCTGGATATTCCGGGTTCTTCCCTTGACTCGTTCTCCCAGCACCACAGCGTGTCGGTTCTGGCCGTGGCCCGGAACTCGCAGGATTACTCCTTCCTCCTCTCCCGGGACTCCGTACTGATGAGGCTGAGGCAGGCCTATCGCTGCGTCTCCTGGAACCCCTCCCCCATCCACTGCTGGACAGGTCAGTCATCTCTGCCTACAAGAGCCCCTCCCCCCGGAGCCTTCCTCTGACATGTTTCACCCCCTAGATGGGCCGTGTGTGTCATTCCCAGATCATTAGATCCAGTACAGAGAGGGGGGTCACACCACCAGATCCAGTACAGAGAGGGGGGTCACACCACCAGATCCAGTACAGAGAGGGGTCACACCACCAGATCCAGTACAGAGAGGGGTCACACCACCAGATCCAGTACAGAGAGGGGCTCACACCACCAGATCCAGTACAGAGAGGGGTCACACCACCAGATCCAGTACAGAGAGAGGGATTACACCACCAGATCCAGTACACAGAGAGGGGCTCACACCACCAGATCCCATACAGAGAGGGCTCACACCACCAGATCCAGTACAGAGAGGGGGATTACACCACCAGATTCAATACAGAGAGGGGCTCACACCACCAGATCTAGTACAGAGAGGGGGATCACACCACCAGATCCATTCCAGAGAGGGGGAATCACACCACCAGATCTAGTACAGTGAGAGGGGATCACACCACCAGATCCAGTACAGAGAGGGGATCACATCACCAGATCCAGTACAGAGAGGGGGATCACACCACCAGACCCAGTACAGAGAGGGGGATCACGCCACCAGACCCAGTACAGAGAGGGGGGATCACGCCACCAGATTTAGTACAGAGAGGGGGGCTCACACCACCAGATTTAGTACAGAGAGGGGGGCTCACACCACCAGATCTAGTACAGTGAGAGGGGCTCACACCACCAGATCTAGTACAGTGAGAGGGGATCACACCACCAGATCCAGTACAGAGAGGGATTATACTACCAGATCTAGTACAGAGACGGGGATCACACCACCAGATCCAGTACACAGAGAAGGATTACACCACCAGATCCAGTACAGAGAGGGGGATTACAACACCAGATCCACTACAGAGAGAGGGGATCACACCACTAGATCTAGTACACAGAGAGGGATCATATTACCAGATCTAGTACAGAGAGGGGGATCACACCACCAGATCCAGTACAAAGAGGGGGATCACACCACCAGATCCAGTACAGAGAGGGGGATCACACCACCATCCACTACAGAGGGCGCTTACAACACCAGATCCACTACAGAGAGAGGAGATCACACCACCAGATCCAGTATACAGTGAGGGATCACACCACCAGATCCAGTCCAGAGAGGGGGATCACACCACCAGGTCCAGTCCAGAGAGGGGGATCACACCACCAGGTCCAGTCCAGAGAGGGGGATCTCACCACCAGTTCCAGTCCAGAGAGGGGGATCACACCACCAGATCCAGTCCAGAGAGGGGGATCTCACCACCAGTTCCAGTCCAGAGAGGGGGATCACACCACCAGATCCAGTCCAGAGAGGGGGATCTCACCACCAGATCCAGTCCAGAGAGGGGGATCTCACCACCAGATCCAGTCCAGAGGGGGATCTCACCACCAGATCCAGTCCAGAGAGGGGGATCACACCACCAGGTCCAGTCCAGAGAGGGGGATCACACCACCAGGTCCAGTCCAGAGAGGGGGATCTCACCACCAGATCCAGTCCAGAGGGGGATCTCACCACCAGATCCAGTCCAGAGAGGGGGATCTCACCACCAGATCCAGTCCAGAGAGGGGGATCTCACCACCACACTGAATGCAGATACAATAAATTACCATTTTGACAATCCAGAGCTGAGACGTAATAATATTGTCTGATTTGTTCTGCAGATCCCCAGAATATTCTGGATCCCTCCTGTCACAGCCACTCCCTGACCGTCTGCGCCAACCACTCCAGCGCGGCCGACCTGGTGAGCAGCATTGTGGGTAAAGGTCGCACCATGTACAACGCCGGGGCCTACCTGCATTGGTACCGGAGGTACGGCTGTGAGGATGAGGACTTCCAGGAGGCCTTCAACACCCTGGACTGCATTGTACATGAATATAACAGCCTGGGGCAGCAGTGACACCAGATCCATTACTGACACCAGATCCATTACCGACACCGGATCCAGTACTGACACCAGATTCATTACTGACACCGGATCCGGTATGCAAAGGGGGGTTATACTGCCAGATCCA
The DNA here is from genome assembly GCF_062004578.1 of Staurois parvus. Taxonomy (NCBI): domain Eukaryota; kingdom Metazoa; phylum Chordata; class Amphibia; order Anura; family Ranidae; genus Staurois; species Staurois parvus. The sequence continues at coordinate 46,099 of NW_028320307.1, read as the reverse complement.
GTACGCAGAGGAGGATTATAGCGCCAGATCCAGTACACAGAGGGGGATTATACCGCCAGATCCGGTACGCAGAGGGGGATTATAGCACTGGATCCAGTACGCAGAGGGGGATTATAGCACCGGATCCGGTACACAGAGGGGGATTATACCACCGGATCCAGTACGCAGAGGGAGGTTATAGCACCGGATCCAATACGCAGAGGGATTATAGCACCAGATCCGGTACGCAGAGGGAGATTATACCACCGGATCCAGTACGCAGAGGGAGGTTATAGCACCGGATCCAGTACGCAGAGGGGGATTATAGCACCGGATCCAGTACGCAGGGGGATTATAGCACCGGATCCAGTACACAGAGGGGGATTATACCACCGGATCCAGTACGCAGAGGGGGATTATAGCACCAGATCCGGGACGCAGAGGGAGATTATAGCACCGGATCCAATACACAGAGGGGGATTATACTACCGGATCCAGTACACAGGGGGATTATAGCACCAGATCCGGTACGCAGAGGGAGATTATAGCACCGGATCCAATACGCAGAGGGGGATTATAGCACCGGATCCAGTACGCAGAGGGGGATTATAGCACCGGATCCGGTACACAGAGGGGGATTATACCACCGGATCCAGTACGCAGAGGGAGGTTATAGCACCGGATCCAATACGCAGAGGGGGATTATAGCACCGGATCCGGTACGCAGAGGGAGGTTATAGCACCGGATCCAGTACACAGAGGGGGATTATAGCACCGGATCCAGTACGCAGGGGGATTATAGCACCGGATCCAGTACGCAGGGGGATTATAGCACCGGATCCAGTACGCAGGGGGATTATAGCACCGGATCCGGTACGCAGGGGGATTATAGCACCGGATCCAGTATGCAGGGGGATTATAGCACCGGATCCAGTACGCAGAGGGGGATTATAGCACCGGATCCAGTACACAGAGGGGATTATAGCACCGGATGATTGGCGCCCGGGCCGAGTGGCTGACCTACTGCATCAGCTCAGCTCGGCACCCAGGAGCTGGTGGAGATCACCGTAGTAGCGGTGTAGTAGCGGTGTAGTAGCGGTGTAGTAGCGGTGTCTAATTCCGTGATTTCCAGGGTCTCTGGCCAGGGACGGTATATACTGTACATTGTTTATATTGGTCATAGCTGGAACAATGTAACTACCAATAAAATATCCATCCCTGGAATTCCTCTTCAAGCTTTGAACACTCGGCCACACATCTGCAATGCTCCAGCTTGGGTGTAGGGAGCATTGGGCTGGAGAGATGTTTGGGGAATGTGGTCTACCTTGGACAGCCCTCAGGTGTCTATGACTAGTTTCATGCCTCTCAGGGACTCTGGTGGTGGAGTCCTTGTTACCTCTCTGGGCCTGTGGCAGTGGGGTCTCTGGTGGCGGGGTCTCTGTTACCTCTCAGCAACTATGGCGGTGGGGTCTCTGTTACATCTCGGGGACTCTGGCAGTGGGCTCTTTGTTATCTCTCTGGGAATCTTCCGGTGGGGTCTTTGTTACCTCTCATGTACTCTGGCGGTGGGGTCCCTGTTACCTCTCATGTACTCTGGTGGTGGGGTCCCTGTTACCTCTCATGTACTCTGGTGGTGGGGTCCCTGTTACCTCTCATGTACTCTGGCGGTGGGGTCCCTGTTACCTCTCATGTACTCTGGTGGTGGGGTCCCTGTTACCTCTCATGTACTCTGGTGGTGGGGTCCCTGTTACCTCTCATGGACTCTGGTGGTGGTGTCTCCATTACCTCTCAGGGACTCTGACGGTGGGGTCTCTGTCACCTCTTAAGGACTCTTGTTACCTCTTAGGGTCTCTGGTGGTGAGGTCTCGGTTACCTCTCGGAGTCGCTGGTGGTGGGGTCTCTGTTACCTCTTGGGGTCTCTGCTGCCTCTCAGGGACTCTTGTTACCTCTTAGGGTCTCTGGTGGTGAGGTCTCTGTTACCTCTCATGGACTCTGGTGGTGTCTCCATTACCTCTCAGGGACTCTGGCGGTGGGGTCTCTGTCACCTCTCAGCAACTCTGGTGGTGGGGTCCCTGTTACCTCTCAGGGACTCTTGTTACCTCTTAGGGTCTCTGGTGGTGAGGTCTCGGTTACCTCTCGGAGTCGCTGGTGCTGGGGTCTCTGTTACCTCTTGAGGTCTCTGCTGTCTCAGGGACTCTTGTTACCTTTTGGGGTCTCTGGCGGTGAGGTCTCAGTTACCTGTCTGGCTCTGTGGCAGGGGAGTCTCTTTTACCTCTTGGGGAATCTTGCGGTGGGGTCTCTGTTACCTCTTGAGGATACTAGTGGTAGGGTCTCTGTTACCTTTCAGGGTCTCTGACAGTGGGCTCTCTGTAACGTCTCGGGGATTCTGGTGGTGGGGTCTCTGTTGCCTCTCTGAATTGCTGGTGGTGGGGTCTCTGTTACCTCTTAGGGTCTCTGGTGGTTCGATCTCTGGTACCTCTTAGGGTCTCTGGTTCCTCTCATGGACTCTGGTGGTGGGGTCTCTGTTACCTCTTAGGGTCTCTGATACCTCTTGGGATCTCTGGTGGTTCGATCTCTGTTACCTCTTAGTGTCTCTGGTACCTCTCGGGGTCTCTGGTTCCTCTCATGGACTCTGGTTGTGGGGTCTCTGGTACCTCTTGGGGTCTCTGGTGGTTCGATCTCTGGTACCTCTTAGTATCTCTGGTTCCCCTCATGGACTGTGGAGGTGGGGTCTCTGTTGCCTTTCAGAACCTCTGGCGGTGGGCTCTGTAACATCTCGGGGGTTCTGGTGGTGGGGTCTCTGTTACCTCTTGGGATTGCTGGTGGTGGGGTCTTTGGTAACTCTTGGGGTCTCTGGTGGTGGAGTCTCTGTTACCTCTTGGGATTGCTGCTGATGGGGTCTGTTACCTCTTAGGGTCTCTGGTACCTTTCAGGGTCTCTGGGAAGGAGAGGTGTCCATGGAATGTAGGAGCCCACAGATCGGTTTTGCTGCATTTCACGTCCTGAATTGATGGTTGGGGATCGGATGGTCCTCGTTATACCTACAGTGTCCCCCTTCTCTACATGACCATGAGCCGGTCCAGCTCAGTTGTTTTTTTTTTTTAATTTTATTTATTTCAACAGAAAACATTTTCTCAGTCTGAAGGAACGTTCCTGGATTATAGTTGGAGCTGGAGATTGGAATCTTAGGGGTGAGATTTGTGAGGATGATGAGGGTGGTGGGTAACGGGAACCTGAGAACACAGTACAAGGTGTCAGCTCTGTACTCCAGAAGGCTTCCTCCCACCCGTACGTTGGCTGCCATCGTTGACCCCTCCTGGAAATGCCAGGTCCCCGGCTCTTGTGTCCTCAGTGGCTTCAGGACTTTGAGTCACTAACAGTTGACAATTGTGAAGATAAGAAGTTGCTCCAGAACAGCGCCTCATAGTGGAAGCCGGAGGAGCAGTATGACAGCCAGGCTGGTAGTATTTTCAGAAGGTGCTCAGCCGTGGCTCCTTCAGGGCAGGTATCCTTGAAGCTCAGAACTTGGCTCCCTCCAGCGTGTTTCGGGTACTCATTAGTATTTATTCATCTCTTTCTACGACAAAATGTAAATTTTAAAAATGATGATTAAAATATTTTTCCTAATTCGGATGTGTGGTTATTAATATCGAGGTTCCCATTTCATACCCCGCCTCCAGCTCACACATGGGCGGAGTCTTCAGAGACTGGGTCACTCTAGAGGCTGTGCCATGGAATGGGTTCTACGGCTAAGCTTCCCCCCCCCCCGTTCACACTAGACAACATAGAGGGAGGGATCCCCCCTGCCTGCTATTGCGTCCATCAGGATACCCAAACAGTGACTGCGTACGATTGGCTGCAGTCCACCCGGCTGCTACAGATTTTCATATCGACATTTGTGTAGCCCAGTGGTCTCCAAAGTGTGGATTGGAAGCCAGGTGCAGCCCTTTGCTTGCTCCTTATAATCTGGCCCTTGGGGTACAATTTCATCCACTGATACCAACAATGGGGCATTATTCCTCCCACTGACACCAATGATGGGGCACTATTCCTCCCACTGACACCAAAGAAGGAGCACAATTCCTCCCAACGACACCAGCAATGAGACACAATTCCTCCCAATGATACCAACAATAGACGAAAATTCTTCCCAATGACACAAGCGATGGGGCACAAGTCCTCCCAATGATACCATCAATGGGGCGCAAATCCTCCCAATGACACCAACAATGGGACACAATTCCTCCCAATGACACCATCAATGGGGTGCAAATCCTCCCAATGACACCATCAATCGGGCGCAAATCCTCCCGTTGACACCAACAGGGGACAATTCCTCCTAAAAATACCAATAATGGGGGACAGCTTCTCCAATTGACACCAACAATGGGGCACAATTCCTTTCAAAGATACCAGTGGTGGTCCAATATTCCTCACAATGATGCCAGCGATGAGGCACAATTTCTCCGAATGACACCAGCAATGGAGCACAATTCTTCCCAATGACACCAACTGGGCCTAATGACACCAACAATGGGGCACAATTCCTCCCAATGACACCAACAATGTGGCACAGTTCCTCACAATGACACCAGCAATGGGGCACAATTCCTCCCAATGACACCAACTGGGCCTAATGACACCAATGATGGGGCACAGTTTCTCCCAATGACACCAACAATGGGGCACAATTCCTCCCAATGACACCAACTGGGCCTAATGACACCAACGATGGGGCACAGTTTCTCCCAATGACACCAATAATGGAACACAATTCCTCCCAATGATACCAACAATGGGGCACAATACCTCCCAATGACACCATCAATGAGGCACAATACCTCACAATGACACCAGCAATGGGGCACAATTCCTCCCAATGACACCAACTGGGCCTAATGACACCAGCGATGGGGCACAGTTTCTCCCAATGACACCAACAATGGGGCACAGTTCCTCACAATGACACCAGCAATGGGGCACAATTCCTCCCAATGACACTAACATTGGGGCACAATACCTCACAATGACACCAGCAATGGGGCACAGTTCCTCACAATGACACCAGCAATGGGGCACAATTCCTCCCAATGACACCAACTGGGCCTAATGACACCAACGATGGGGCACAGTTTCTCCCAATGACACCAATAATGGGACACAATTCCTCCCAATGATACCAACAATGGGGCACAATACCTCACAATGACACCAGCAATGAGGCACAATTCCTCCTAATGACACCAACAATAGGACACAATCCCTCCTAATGACACCAGCAATGGGGCACAATTCTTCCCAATGACACCAGAGATGGGGCCAAATGACACCAATGATGGGGCACAATTCCTCCCACTGACACTAAAATTGGGCATTGTTCTTCCCACTGATGTCAGAACCTTTTCTACTCCCAATGGCCACAGTCTGGCCCCTCTAAAGTCTGAAGGACAGTAAAGTGGCCCTTTGATTAGCAGTTTTGTAGACCCCTGGTCTAGCCAGTTGGCATAGAAAGGGCCACTCACAGCTCGACGTTTGGCAGATTAGGTTGGAATCGGACAAAATCTGAGCCATGTTTGGCCAGAATAACTAACAGTACACAGCTCAGGGAGCCATCACAAGCAGAGCCCAGTGCCTGAAGGTCATCTCCCAGGCTAACCCTGCGATCTTCCAGCCCAGAGAGGTCCAGGTACCACCTTCAAAGCTACTGCTGAGGACACGGGGACAGGGAAGGACACGGGGGAATAGGGAGGTTTGGGAGTAAATTTGGGTCACGTCTGGACAAATAATCCTTTTACTGTATGTGATATCTGCAGAACACGCCACCTCCCTACGCACACGGAATCGTGGGACTCGGGAATTCCCTTCCAGCAGTTAATATTTTGCTCTATACTGCAAGCACACGTAGCAGTATGTTGTTTTACCTGCATGGAAAACGGTTATCTCTAGAAAGCCCCCCTCTACACTCGTGGACACTGAAGATTTCAGGAACTCGTCTGTGGTGGGCAGTGTGGTGGTCTCTGTGTGTGAATGAAGTATTGTGGGAAATGACTTGCTGTATGTTGTATTATCCACTAATATAGGAACCAGGGGCGGACGGACAACTCATGGGGCCCCCGGGCAATAGGGGATCATGGGGCCCCTGTGTCCTCGCCCAAACTCAAAAAAGCCTATGAAAAAAGTACCAGGGGCATCTCATGGGGGCCCCCTACTGACCCCGGGCCCTCGGGCAGTGCCCGAGTTTCCATATGGTCAGTCCGCCCCTGATAGGAACGGTAAGGAGTATAAAAGAGGAGCTCAGTCCAGTGTTGGCGCAGTGTTGTCTGTGCTACAGACTGGTCACAACTTTTGAGAGCTAGAGATCTACCTGGACAACATGGGCTAAGTTCTGGCCTGGCTGGTTGGTCTGTGTTCTGGCCTGGTTGGCTGGTGTGAGCTGTGACCTGACTGATGGATTTGAGTTCTTGGTTGGCTTGAGTTCTGTCCTGGCTGATGGGTTTTAGGTCTAGCCTGGTTGGTTGGTTTGAGCCCTGGCATGGTTGACTGGTCCGAATTCTGGCCTGAGTTCTGGCCTGGTTGGCTGGTTTGAGTTCTTGATTGGTTTAAATTCTGGCCTGGCTGATGAGTTTAAGGTCTAGCCTGGTTGGTTGGTTTGAGCCCTGGCATGGATGACTGGTCCGAGTTCTGGCCTGGCTGGCTGGTTTGAGTTCTGGCCTGGCTGATGAGTTTAACGTCTAGCCTGGTTGGATTGTTGGTTTGAGCCCTGGCATGGTGGACTGAGTTCTGGACTGGGTAGCTGGTTTGAATTCTGGCCTGGGTGATGGGTTTTTAGTTCTGGACTGGTTGGCTGGTTTGAGTTCTGGACTGGGTGATGGGTTTTTAGTTCTGCCTGGTTGGCTGCTGTGAGCTGTGACCTGGTTGGCTGGTTTGAGTTCTGTCCTGGCTGACTGGTGTGAGCTCTCCCCTGGCTGATGGGTTTGAGTTCTTGGCTGGTTTGAGTTGTGGCTTGGCTGATGGTTTTAAGGTCCAGACTGGTTGATTTGAGCCCTGGCATGGTTGACTGGTCTGAGTTCTGGCCTGTGTGCTGGGTTTTTAGTTCTGGCCTGGTTGGCTGGTTTGAGTTCTGGACTGGCTGGTGAGTTTAAGGTCTAGCCTGGTTGGTTGGTTTGAGCCCTGGCATGGTTGACTGGTCCGAATTCTGGCCTGGCTGATGAGTTTAATGTCTAGCCTGGTTGGATGGCTGGTTTGAGCCCTGGCATGGTGGACTGATTTGAGTTCTGGACTGGGTAGCTGGTTTGAATTCTGGCCTGAGTGATGGGTTTTTAGTTCTGGACTGGTTGGCTGGTTTCAGTTCTGGACAGGGTGATGGGTTTTTAGTTCTGCCTGATTGGCTGGTGTGAGCTCTGACCTGGTTGGCTGGTTTGATTTCTATCCTGGCTGACTGGTGTGAGCTCTGGCTGACGGCTTTGAGTAGTGGCTTGGCTGATGGTTTTAAGGTCTAGCCTGGTTGGTTTGATCCCTGGCATGGTTGACTGGTCTGAGTTCTGGCCTGGGTGAAGAGCTTTTAACCACTTGCCGACCGCGCATAGCCGAATGACGGCTTCACCGCGGCCGGCCAGTTCTGAGTGGACGTCATATGACGTCCTCCCAGAACACGCTCTCCTGCGCGCCCCAGGGGGCGCGCACCCGGCGATCTCCGTGATCGCTGTGTCCTACGGACACAGCTGATCACGAGATGTGGTGAAAGGCCGATCCCACCGGCCTTTTACCACGTGATCAGCGGTGTCCAATGACACGCTGATCACAGGAAAATGCAAGTGCCGGTTCTCGGCTGCACTTTCCTCACGCTGTCAGATCGTGAGGAAAGTACTGCCGAGAACCGGCAGTTGTCAGAGCGGGGATCGGCACCGATCATCAGGGCACTGATGATCAGTGCCCTGATGATCGGTGCCCAGCAGTGACCCCCGCAAGTTCCGATCAGCTGTGCGCCCACTAGCCCCGCCCACCCATTCCCAGCAGTGCCCCCACCTGTGCCCAGCAGTGCCCCCACCTGTGCCACTCTGCAGTGCCACCTACATGTGCCCAGCAGTGCCACCTACATGTGCCCAGCAGTGCCACCCACCTGTGCCCACCCACCTGTGCCCACCAGCGCCACCCACCTGTGCCCACCAGTGCCACCCACCTGTGCCCACCCACCAGTGCTGTCCACCAGTGCCACCCACCAGTGCCACCCACCAGTGCTGCCAGTCAGTGCCACCAGTCAGTGCCCAGGGGTTGTGCCAGTCAGTGCCGCCAGTCAGTGCCCAGAAGTGATGTCAGTCAGTGCCGTCTATCAGTACCCATCATCAGTGTCACCTATCAGTGCCGCCTATCAGTGCTGCATATCAGTGCCGCCTATCCGTGACCCCTAATTAGTGCTGTCTATCAGTGCCGCCTATCCGTGCCACCTCATTAGTACTGCCTATCAGTGCCCTTTAGTGCTGCCTATCAGTGCCCATCAGTGCCGCCTATCAGTGCCCATCAGTGCCGCCTCATCAACGCAAATCAGTGAAGGAGAAAAAATACCTGTTTGAAAAATTTTATAAAAGAAACAAATAAACTTTTTTTTTTTTTTCAAATTTTTTGCACTTTTTTTAATTTATAGCGCAAAAAGTAAAGCGCCCAGTGGCGATTAAATACCACCAAAAGAAAGCTCTATTTGTGAGAAAAAAATGATCAAAATTTCATATGGGTACAATGTTGCATGACTGCGCAATTGTCAATCAAAGTGCGGCAGCGCTGAAAGCTGAAAATTGGCCTGGTAAGGAAGGGGGTATAAGTGCCTGGTAGGCAAGTGGTTAAAGAGTCTCCTATAGAAAACATAGAGTACTGACGTTTGTCACCATTACATAGACGCACACAAATTTAAGGTTGGACATGTTGGGTATCTATTTACTTGGCGCAACCTCGTCTTTTATATTTTACCCAAAATGTTGGTAAATTATTGCATTGTTCGCCCTAACATTCGCTCTCCCCGGAGCCCGCATTCACTACGTCCGCTCTCCCCGGACCCCGCATTCACTATATCCGCTCTCCCCGGAGCCCGCATTCACTACGTCCGCTCTCCCCGGACCCCGCATTCACTACGTCCCTTCTCTCCGGACCCCGCATTCACTATATCCGCTCTCCCCGGACCCCGCATTCACTATATCCGCTCTCCCCGGACCCCGCATTCACTATATCCGCTCTCCCCGGACCCCGCATTCACTATATCTGCTCTCCCCGGTCCCTGCATTCACTACATCCGCTCTCCCCGGACCCCGCATTCACTATATCCGCTCTCCCCGGACCCCGCATTCACTATATCCGCTCTCCCCGGACCCCGCATTCACTATATCCGCTCTCCCCGGACCCCTCATTCACTATATCCGCTCTCCCCGGACCCTGCATTCACTATATCCGCTCTCCCCGGACCCCGCATTCACTATATCCGCTCTCCCCGGACCCCTCATTCACTATATTCGCTCTCCCCGGACCCCTCATTCACTATATCCGCTCTCCCCGGACCCCGCATTCGCTATATCCGCTCTGCCCGGACCCCGCATTCGCTATATCCGCTCTGCCCGGACCCCGCATTCGCTATATCCGCTCTCCCCGGACCCCGCATTCGCTATATCCGCTCTCCCCGGACCCCGCATTCGCTATATCCGCTCTCCCCGGACCCCGCATTCGCTATATCCGCTCTCCCCGGACCCCGCATTCGCTATATCCGCTCTCCCCGGACCCCTCATTCACTATATCCGCTCTCCCCGGACCCCGCATTCACTATATCCGCTCTCCCCGGACCCCGCGTTCACTATATCCGCTCTCCCCGGACCCCGCATTCGCTATATCCGCTCTCCCCGGACCCCGCATTCGCTATATCCGCTCTCCCCGGACCCCTCATTCACTATATCCGCTCTCCCCGGACCCCGCATTCACTATATCCGCTCTCCCCGGACTCTGCATTCACTATATCCGCTCTCCCCGGACCCCGCATTCACTATATCCGCTCTCCCCGGACCCCGCATTCACTATATCCGGTCTCCCCGGACCCCGCATTCACTATATCCGCTCTCCCCGGACTCTGCATTCACTATATCCGCTCTCCCCGGACCCCGCATTCACTATATCCGCTCTGCCCGGACCCCGCATTCACTATATCCGCTCTGCCCGGACCCCGCATTCGCTATATCCGCTCTCCCCGGACCCCGCATTCACTATATCCGCTCTCCCCGGACCCCGCATTCACTATATCCGCTCTCCCCGGACCCCTCATTCACTATATCCGCTCTCCCCGGACCCTGCATTCACTATATCCGCTCTCCCCGGACCCCTCATTCACTATATCCGCTCTCCCCGGACCCCTCATTCACTATATCCGCTTTCCCCGGACCCCGCATTCGCTATATCCGCTCTCCCCGGACCCCGCATTCGCTATATCCGCTCTCCCCGGACCCCGCATTCGCTATATCCGCTCTCCCCGGACCCCGCATTCGCTATATCCGCTCTCCCCGGACCCCTCATTCCCTATATCCGCTCTCCCCGGACCCCGCATTCACTATATCCGCTCTCCCCGGACCCCGCATTCACTATATCCGCTCTCCCCGGACCCCTCATTCACTATATCCGCTCTCCCCGGACCCCTCATTCACTATATCCGCTCTCCCCGGACCCCGCATTCACTATATCCGCTCTCCCCGGACCCCCCATTCACTATATCCGCTCTCCCCTGACCCCGCATTCACTATATCCGCTCTCCCCGGACCCCGCATTCACTATATCCGCTCTCCCCGGACCCCGCATTCACTATATCCGGTCTCCCCGGACCCCGCATTCACTATATCCGCTCTCCCCGGACCCCGCATTCACTATATCCGCTCTCCCCGGACCCCGCATTCGCTATATCCGCTCTGCCCGGACCCCGCATTCGCTATATCCGCTCTGCCCGGACCCCGCATTCGCTATATCCGCTCTGCCCGGACCCCGCATTCGCTATATCCGCTCTCCCCGGACCCCGCATTCGCTATATCCGCTCTCCCCGGACCCCGCATTCGCTATATCCGCTTTCCCCGGACCCCGCATTCGCTATATCCGCTCTCCCCGGACCCCGCATTCGCTATATCCGCTCTCCCCGGACCCCGCATTCGCTATATCCGCTCTCCCCGGACCCCGCGTTCACTATATCCGCTCTCCCCGGACCCCGCGTTCACTATATCCGCTCTCCCCGGACCCCGCGTTCACTATATCCGCTCTCCCCGGACCCCGCATTCGCTATATCCGCTCTCCCCGGACCCCGCATTCGCTATATCCGCTCTCCCCGGACCCCGCATTCACTATATCCGCTCTCCCCGGACCCCGCATTCATTATATCCGCTCTCCCCGGACCCCGCATTCATTATATCCACTCTCCCCGGACCCCGCATTCACTATATCCCCTCTCCCCAGACCCAGCATTCACTATATCCGCTCTCCCACAGTGCACACATCATGGAAATGCAATTATTTTAGTAAATATAAACTGCTAAATCCCTTTTCTCAGCAGCAGTATATAGCAGCCTTGTGACTTCTATCAGTGTCCAGCCCACCACTAGCTAAAGCTTGTTTTCTTTCTGCTCTAAGAGGATGCAGGACCCCTGACTGGACAGTGCTGATTGGCCCTGTGCTGATCACATGCACTCTCCCAAAAAAAAAACCTCTCTAGCAATACACACCAACTGAGCATGTGCATGTGACCACAGGTTCAGTCTGTATCAGGTGGTAATTTCAACAAGAGGAGGGGCAGAGAAGACAGGATCAAACAGCCTTTTTACACAATGCAGAGGGTTAACCCCTTAGGTTCCACAGCAAGTATAACAAATATGGGTCACTGTATCTACAGACTGATTGTACTGTTGTGGATTTAGCAACACTCTAAGGTCTGGCCCGGTTGGATGGTTGTTTTGAATTCTGGTCTGTTTGGCTGGTTTGAGGTCTGGCCTGGTAGATGGGTTTTTAGTTCTGGCCCAGTTGGCTGGTTTGAACTTTAGCATGATTGTCTGGTTTGAGTTCTGGCCTGTGTGATGGTTTTTTTAGTTCTGGCCTGGTTGGCTGGTTTGAGTTCTGGACTGGCTGATGAGTTTAAGGTCTAGCCTGGTTGGTTGGTTTGAGCCCTGGCGTGGTTGACTTGTTTGAGTTCTTGGCTGGCTTGAGTCCTGAACTGGCTGGCTGGTTTAAATTCAGGCCTGGCTGATGGGTTTAAGCTCTGGCATGGTTGACTGGTCTGCGTTCTGGCCTGGGTGGCTGGTTTGAATTCTGGCCTAGCTGTTAGATTTAAGGTCGAGCCTGGTTGACTGGTCTGAGTTCTTGACTGGCTAGTTTGAGTTCTGGCCTGGTTGATGGGTTTTCAGTTCTGGCTGAGTTTAAGGTCTAGCCTAGTTGGTTGGTTGGTCTGATCCCTGGCCTGGCTGTCTGGTTTGAATTCTTGGCTGGCTGATGGGTTTAAGCTCTGGCATGGTTGACTGGTCTGAGTTCTGGCCTGGCTGATAGATTTAAGGTCTAGCCTAGTTGGTTGGTTTGAGTTCTGACATGGTTGACTTGTCTGAGTTCTAGCCTGGTTGGCTGGTTTGAGTTCTTGGCTGGCTGGTTTACGGTCTAGCCTGATTGATTTAAGCTCTGGCCTGGTTGACTGGTCTGAGTTCTGGCCTGGCTGATGGGTTTAGCATGATTGGCTGGTTTAAGCTCTGTACTGGCTTGGCCGATGGATTTGAGTTCTGGCCTGACTGACTGGTCTGAGTTTTGACTTGGATGTCTGGACTGAGTTCAGCATGTAAGGATGATGCAAGGGTAGTGCAGAGTTCAGTAGTATATAATGCGCAGGGATCAGGAGTATGCAGAGTGCATAGGTCAGTAGCTAATAATGCAGAGTTCAGGGGTCAAGAGTAATTAGTGCAGAGTTCAGGAATAACTAATGCAGAATTCAGTAGTAAGTAGTACAGAAATCAAAAAACAGCAGTAACTAGTGCAGAGTTCCGAGGTCAGGAGTAAGTAAAGCAGAACAAAGAGGTCAGGAGCACGTAGCGCAGAGTTCAGAAGTAAGTAGGTCACAGTTCAGAGGTAAGAAGTAAGTAGTACAGAAATCAGAGGTGAGGAGAAAGTAATGCAGTTTAGAGACCAGGAGTATCTAACGCAAAGTTCAAAGGCTAGGAATAACAAACGCAGAGGTCAGAGGTTGAGTAACTTATGCAGAAATGAGAGGTCAGGAGTAACACAGAGATCAGAGGTCAGGAGAAACTAACACAGAGATAAAAGGTCACATTTAACACAGTTCAGGGATCAGCAGTGCCTAATGCAGAGTTCATAGGTCAGGAGTAATGCAGAGTTCAGAGGTCAGGAGTAACGTAGAGTTCAGAGGTCAGGAGGACGTAACTCAGTTCAGGGTTTATGAGTAACTAACGCAGGGGTCAGGAGTAGGTAATGCAGTTAAAGGGTCAGGTATAAGTAATATAAAGTTCAGGGGGCAGGACTAAAGTAAGTAATGCAGAATTCAGAGGTCAGAAGTTGGGGCAGCACAGTGGCTAAATGGTGAGCACTTCCACATGGCAGTACTCGGGGTCGTTGGTTCGAATCCCAGCCATGGCACCTCCTGCCTGGAGTTTGCATGTTCTCCCTGTGCCTGCGTGGGTTTCCTCTGAGTTCTCCGGTTTCCTCCCACACGCCAAAGACATGCTGGTAGGTGAATTGGTTCCTGTCTAAATTGTCCCTAGTATGTATGAATGTGAGTTAGGGACCTTAGATTGTACGCTCCTCGGGGGCGGGGACTGATGGGAATGTACAATATATATATGTGTGTGTAAAAGTGCTAGATAAGTGCCTGAAATAAGAAGTAACGCAGAGTTTAGGCGTCAGGAGTAATTCAGAGATCAGGAGTTATTGACACAGAGTTCAGGAGTAAGTGATGCCAAGTTCAGAGGTCAGGAGTAGGTAATGCACAGCTTAGAAGTCACGAGCAGGTAACGCAGAGGTCAGAAGTAGGTAATGCACAGCTCACAAGCAGGTAACAGAGTTCAGAGGTCACAAGCAGGTAACAGAGGTCAGAGGTCACGACCAGGTAACGTAGAGGTCAGAGGTCACAAGCAGGTAACGCACAGCTTAAAAGTCACGAGCAGGTAATGTAGAGGTCAGAGGTCACAAACAGGTAACGCAGAGGTCAGGAGCAGGTTATGCACAGCACATGAGAAGGTAACGCAGTTCAGAGGTCAACAATCAGATGCCCGGTGCAGAGATCATGATGTGTGCCCCGCCTCCCCCACACTTCCTCTCCGGGGTCTGTAGATTTCTCCTCTCCCTTTATATATCTGCTGGGCGCCAGCATGTGACGTCCGGCTGGGCGGAGCTCAGGAGGCGGGGTTGCCGCTGCTGTTGGGAGGAGTTCCGATGAGAGAGGAACCACTGGGAGACAGGCGCTATCCCTCCCACCGCCCCGCCCCCTCACCGCCATCCCTGGGTCTCCCCTCCACCTCAGTGTACACACTGCCTGGTCACCATGGTGACGGGGGCCGGACGAGGGCGGGGACATTTGTAACCAGGTTCCTTCCCTCCCACCGCCCTTCCTTCAGGTCGCCTCTCCTTCCGCATTCCACCACGCCCACCCGGCGGATCCAGGCAGCGGCCATTGGATCGAAGGAGGGAGGAGGGGCGGGGCCGGTGCAGGAAGTGCGTCTGGAGCAGAGGCGGGGCCAGAGGGAGCGCAGTGACACAAGATGGTGGATGAGCTGGAGGAGCTGGAAGATCTGGTCCATGTCACTGTGGGCGACCTACCGAGCCGGGGCTACGGGGTGATGGAGGAGATCCGCCGCCAGGGCAAGCTGTGTGACGTCACCCTCAAGGTGGGTGACGCCCCCTACTGGGGAGACCACTCACTGCCGGAGACTGCACGTGACCCCTCCCCCATCTATACTGACTCCTCCCCCAACTATAATGTCCACCCAAATATACTGACCTCCCCTCCCCCCACTATACCGACTCCTCCCCCAACCATATATATCACCCCACTATACTGACCCCTCCCACAACTATACTGACCACCCCACTATACTGACCCCTCCCCCCACTATACTGACCCCTCCCCCAACTATACTGACCACCCCACTATACTGACCCCTCCCACAACTATACGGACCACCCCACTATACTGACCCCTCCCCCAACTATACTGACCACCCCACTATACTGACCCCTCCCCCAACTATACTGACCACCCCACTATACTGACCCCTCCCCCAACTATACTGATCACCCCACTATACTGACCCCTCCCCCAACTATACTGACCACCACACTATACTGATCCCCTCCCCCAACTATACTGACCACCCCACTATACTGACCCCTCCCCCAACTATACTGACCACCCCACTATACTGATCCCCTCCCCCAACTATACTGACCACCCCACTATACTGACCACCCCACTATACTGATCCCTCCTCCCCCAACTATACTGACCCCTCCCCCCAACTATACTGACCACCCCACTATACTGACCCCTCCCCCAACTATACTGACCACCCCACTATACTGACCCCTCCCCCAACTATACTGACCACCCCACTATACTGATCCCCTCCTCCCCCAACTATACTGACCACCCCACTATACTGATCCCCTCCCCCAACTATACTGACCACCCCACTATACTGATCCCCTCCCCCAACTATACTGACCACCCCATTATACTGACCCCTCCCACAACTATACTGACCACCCCACTATACTGATCCCTCCCCCAACTATACTGACCACCCCACTATACTGATCCCTCCCCCAACTATACTGACCACCCCACTACACTGATCCCCTCCTCCCCCAACTATACTGACCACCCCACTATACTGACCCCTCCCCCAACTATACTGACCACCCCACTGATCCCCTCCTCCCCCAACTGTACTGACCCCTCCCACAACTATACCGACCACCCCACTATACATATCGCCTCCCCCAACTATACTGACCACCCCCACTATACTGACCCCTCCTCCCCTAACTATACGGATCCCCTCCCCGGGTCTGGTGTCAGTTAGGTTTATTCCATGTCCTGGGCGGGGTTGGGTTGGGGTGTATTGTATGGAGATGAGTCATCAGGTCACATGACTCCCTGTCCTCACATCACCCCGAGGTCCTCGTGCTCCGGGGATAATGGTGGAGCTCCGCCTAGGGGTGGAGTTCTGTCAGCTCTCTGGGAGATTTTTAGATGGGATGTGATATTTTCTCCCGGCACAGCCCAGCCCTTCCCCCATCTCAGTGCCGCTGATCTCCTCCAACCTCTTTCTGCCACTTCCTGCACTCACTGCAGCGGCCCATCAGGGGAGTGACAACACGGAGCGAAGATTGGGGAACAGGTGTCACCCTATAATAGGAAGAGTCTTCATGGCAGGATCACCAGAAATACAAATCACCCCATTTCCTGGCTGCTCACTCCTTTCCTCCCCGCCTGCTGGGCGCCCCCCTTTTCCTCCCCGCCTGCTGGGCGCCCCTCTTTTCCTCCCTCCCCATCCAGTTTCCCCCTTTTCCTCCCCGCCCCCCCACACCGCTCCGAGGTTGGCAGTGTTACATTGCTCCCGGCTGCGCTCCCCGGTTCCTCTGTATAATGAGCCCCCAGAAATCCCGCCGCCATCAGAAATGTGTCCAGATGGGGGCGGAGCTCCGGGCCCCTCTCCACCCGCAGAGATCCGACTCTACATGATCCGTGTTCTGTGGATCCGATACATTGTGACCTCTATACAACATTGCTCCGTCCCCATTGGCTGAGCTGTTCTCTGTCCAGCTGGATGAGCAGCGGATGGTCATAGGGGCTCCGTAGGGTTCCGCTGCCCCCCTCTCCCCCCCCCTCCTCCAGGCTTTGTACATTGCGGAGCCCCTCACAGTGCGGAGGAAGGGGCCGGAGAGAGGAGCCGGTGTCAAGTAAATGAGCTTCAGGTCTGTGGTGTGATTTATCCGCTTAGTGAGAGATCAGCAACAAATCCCGTCTGTGAGCACCTGGGGCCGTCTGCCCGCTCCCTGCACCCTCCCCCATCGCTGACCGCAGAGCCAGCCTCACCGGAACCGCAGAGCCAGCCTCACTGGAACCGCAGAGCCAGCCTCACTGGAACCGCAGAGCCAGCCTCACTGGAACCGCAGAGCCAGCCTCACTGGAACCGCAGAGCCAGCCTCACTGGAACCGCAGAGCCAGCCTCACTGGAACCGCAGGGCCAGCTTCACCGCAGAGCCAGCCTCACTGGAACCGCAGAGCCAGCCTCACTGGAACCGCAGGGCCAGCTTCACTGCAGAGCCAGCTTCACCGGAACCGCAGAGCCAGCTTCACCGGAACCGCAGGGCCAGCTTCACCGCAGAGCCAGCTTCACTGCAGAGCCAGCCTCACCGGAACCGCAGAGCCAGCCTCACTGGAACCGCAGAGCCATTTTCACTGCAGAGCCAGCGTCACCAGAACCGCAGAGCCAGCCTCACCGGAACCTCAGAGCCAGCTTCACCGCAGAGCCAGCCTCACCGGAACCGCTTCACCCAAACCCCAGAATCGGCTTCAGTGCAGAGCCATCCTCACCGGAACCGCAGAGCAGATACTTCCCGATCACTGACCGCAGAGCCAGCTTCACTCACATACGCCTCTCTACAGTGCCAGCTTCTCCCACACCCCTCCCTGAGTGCCAGCTTCACGGAGACCCACCTCTCCGTAGAGCCAGCTACACCCAGACGCACCTCCCGTATTACTGACCTCTGTATCGGCTTCACCCGCACACACCTCTCTGCTCTGCTGGGGGAAATACGGGAGCTCCATGTTATTTTAAAGTTTAATCTGCTGGTATTTGACCTTTTGTGGTCCTCCCCCCCCCCCCATCCCCCCCATCAGCATGCTAAGGACGTTTTATGCCTATTTTAGAACCAAAGACATAATCACTGGGTCCCTGTGCTTCTCTATCCAGGCAGATCATGGCTGGTGGGAGGGGCCGGCAGGGGGCTGTACGTAGCTTCCTGAAAACATCACAGCATCCTGCCTCCGTACTCCTCTCAAGCCCTGATGCAAGAAGTGGGCTGGCTCTTGGGAGGAGTTATGGAGGCCTCGGTGACATTCGCATGACTGATGGAACTGAATGAAAGGGGCGGGGACAGTCCGGCTGGGGAGGAAAGAGCTAGATGATGCTGGATGTGAGCTCTGTCTGGCTTGCCGCAGCTTCTGATGCACATTGTGAGAATATAACATAATGGTTTCACCCGTCTATAAATATCGCCCTCCCAGTCTGTGTCGCAGCCGACGTAACGCCGGCTCTCAGAGCGGCACAAAGCAGATTATTGGTTAATTCCTCGTGATTAATTGGCACCCGGTGTATGATTAGCTCGGTGTGCGATCGGCTCGGTGTGCGGCTCGGTGTGAGTGGCTCGGTGTGCGATTGGCTCGGTGCGCGCGGCTCGGTGTGCGCGCAGCTCGGTGCGATTTGCTCGGTGTGCGCGTGGCTCGGTGCGATTTGCTCGGTGTGCGTGGTTCGGTGTGCGCGCGGCTCGGTGCGAGCAGGGGCACCACACTGACGTCTCGCACACCATTAACCCTTTAATGGACTCCCTCCCTCTCCAGGATTTTCCATTGACGGCTCCGGCTTGTGTGGTATTAATGGAGGGGGAGGAGCTCTGCCCCGAGCCGTGCCGGAGTCTGTGCCATTCACTGCCATTGACTTACAGCCAGGCTGTCCTTGTCGGGGGTGACTGAGAACAGTCCTCACCAATCACATTGTCCCCCTCCAGTCCCGTCAAAACGTAACCCCAAAGTGTTGTGATCGAATTCTGGGATCTTTAACATTCGTTCTCCTTCTTACAGGTGGGGGAGCACAAGTTCAGCGCCCATCGGATCGTGCTGGCGGCCTCCATCCCCTATTTCCACGCCATGTTCACCAATGACATGATGGAGTGTAAGCAGGACGAGATAGTGATGCAGGGGATGGACCCCAGGTGAGTACAAACCCCAACTGCCAACCCGCAAAGTGACAGTCACCACAAAGAGATACTTTAATGTCTGATCGATGTTTATAAACAATGTTACTTTGTATCTCTCCATCTCCCGTCTGATCGATGTTTATAAACAATGTTACATTGTATCTCTCTCTCCCGTCTGATCGATGTTTATAAACAATGTTACTTTGTATCTCTATCTCCCGTCTGATCGATGTTTATAAACAATGTTACTTTGTATCTCTATCTCCCGTCTGATCGATGTTTATAAACAATGTTACTTTGTATCTCTATCTCCCGTCTGATCGATGTTTATAAACAATGTTACTTTGTATCTCTATCTCCCGTCTGATCGATGTTTATAAACAATGTTACTTTGTATCTCTCCATCTCCCGTCTGATCGATGTTTATAAACATTGTTACTTTGTATCTCTCTATCTCCTGTCTGATCGATGTTTATAAACAATGTTACTTTGTATCTCTCTATCTCCCGTCTGATCAATGTTTATAAACAATGTTACTTTGTATCTCTCTATCTCCCGTCTGATCGATGTTTATAAACAATGTTACTTTGTATCTCTCCATCTCCCGTCTGATCGATGTTTATAAACAATGTTACTTTGTATCTCTCCATCTCCCGTCTGATCGATGTTTATAAACAATGTTACTTTGTATCTCTCCATCTCCCGTCTGATCGATGTTTATAAACAATGTTACTTTGTATCTCTCCATCTCCGGTCTGATCGATGTTTATAAACAATGTTACTTTGTATCTCTCTATCTCCCATCTGATCGATGTTTATAAACAATGTTACTTTGTATCTCTCTATCTTCCGTCTGATCGATGTTTATAAACAATGTTACTTTGTATCTCTCTATCTCCCGTCTGATCGATGTTTATAAACAATGTTACTTTGTATCTCTCTATCTTCCGTCTGATCGATGTTTATAAACAATGTTACTTTGTATCTCTCTATCTCCCGTCTGATCGATGTTTATAAACAATGTTACTTTGTATCTCTCTATCTCCCGTCTGATCGATGTTTATAAACAATGTTACTTTGTATCTCTCTATCTTCCGTCTGATCGATGTTTATAAACAATGTTACTTTGTATCTCTCTATCTCCCGTCTGATCGATATTTATAAACAATGTTACTTTGTATCTCCATCTCCCGTCTGATCGATGTTTATAAACAATCTTACTTTGTATCTCCCGTCTGATCGATGTTTATAAACAATGTTACTTTGTATCTCCCGTCTGATCGATGTTTATAAACAATGTTACTTTGTATATATCTTGTCTGAACATAGTATACAAACACTGTGTCAGATGGTCCTAAGCTTTCACAGCGGCAGTATTTACACAGCAACTCCGACTTTCATTTAATTATTGAGAACTCCCAGCAAGTATGAAGGGGGAGCAGCAGAGGGGTGGAAGGACGGGATGCACTGCACACTCCCTGAAGTCTTTTGAACCCTTGTAGCACATCCCATGTTCACAGATGTTCCCACCACCCATATGCATATATGCAGAAGCTGTGCAGGCGGACCTTGAAGCCGAGCTCCTCCCAAAAGGGGAAGCTCTGCTTGTGTGCATCCTCCACTACCACATTTTGGCACTTTTTGGTTTTGACTGGTACCCCCTCCCTCCTTGACCCCCTAACCCCCCCCTCCCCCAAGTCTTCAGGTTCCAGAAAACTATGGGACCAGTCACAAGGCGTAGCGAGACTCACGCATGCGCAGTAGGAAACATGCTGTGAAGTCGCAAAGCTTCACTTCCAGCATCCCTTACTTGCAATGACGGGAACCCGGAACCTAGTGTTCCTCTCCAGCCTGGCTTGGTGTTCCTCTCCAGCCTGCCTTGGTGTTCCTCTCCAGCCTGGCTTGGTGTTCCTCTCCAGCTTTGCTTGGTGTTCCTCTCCAGCCTGCCTTGGTGTTCCTCTCCAGCTTTGCTTGGTGTTCCTCTCCAGCCTGGCCCGGTGTTCTTCTCCAGCCCGGCCCGGTGTTCCTCTCCAGCCCGGCCCGGTGTTCTTCTCCAGCCCGGCCCGGTGTTCCTCTCCAGCCCGACCCGGTGTTCCTCTCCAGCCCGGCCCGGTGTTCCTCTCCAGCCCGCCTTGGTGTTCCTCTCCAGCCCGCCTTGGTGTTCCTCTCCAGCCCGCCTTGGTGTTCCTCTCCAGCCCGCCTTGGTGTTCCTCTCCAGCCCGCCTTGGTGTTCCTCTCCAGCCCGCCTTGGTGTTCCTCTCCAGCCCGGCCTGGTGTTCCTCTCCACCTGACTTGTGCGGCGTGTGAGAGGCCTGCTCATTGGAGCATTTAAAAAACTGATGTGTTCTGATCCATTTCCCGTATATCCAAAACTAAAAAAATGTTTTGCTTTTAGTTATACTTTGAGTAACCTAATGAACGTATCAAAAGAAAACGGAACAGGGTGCGCCATCTGAGTGCAGACAGTCTACACTTAGATGGTAGCGCCCTCTTCTGTTTCCTTTAACAGGAGGATGAGGTGGAGCTGTCCTTCCCTTCCTGGGTGAAGGTCCGCTTTATTCTTTAAGCTGCCGGAGAACAGAGTCAACTGACCGTTTGGTGTTAGGATGGTGGAATCAGCAAATTCCACCATCCTAACACCAAGCGGTCAGTTGACTCCAGCAGTTTAAAGGTTAAAGTGGCCAAGGTTAAAGAATACCAGGCCAGGCTGCCCTGAGCACCACCCTCATGCGCATCAGGCTCCAGCACGAGCCTGGTGCGCATGAGGGTGGTGCTCAGGGCAGCCTGGCCTGGTGGTCTTCTCCAGCCTGCCTTGATATTGGTGGCCTTGGTGTTCCTCTTCAGCCTGGCCTTGGTGTTCCTCTCCAGCCTGGCCCGGTGTTCCTCTCCAGCCTGGCCCGGTGTTCCTCTCCAGCCTGGCCCGGTGTTCCTCTCCAGCCTGGCCCGGTGTTCCTCTCCAGCCTGGCCCGGTGTTCCTCTCCAGCCTGGCCCGGTGTTCCTCTCCAGCCTGGCCCGGTGTTCCTCTCCAGCCTGGCCCGGTGTTCCTCTCCAGCCTGGCCCGGTGTTCCTCTCCAGCCTGGCCCGGTGTTCCTCTCCAGCCTGGCCCGGTGTTCCTCTCCAGCCTGGTCCGGTGTTCCTCTCCATCCTGGTCCGGTGTTCCTCTCCAGCCTGGCCCGGTGTTCCTCTCCAGCCTGGTCCGGTGTTCCTCTCCAGCCTGGTCCGGTGTTCCTCTCCAGCCTGCCTTGGTGTTCCTCTCCAGCCTGCCTTGGTGTTCCTCTCCAGCCTGCCTTGGTGTTCCTCTCCAGCCTGCCTTGGTGTTCCTCTCCAGCCTGCCTTGGTGTTCCTCTCCAGCCTGGCCCGGTGTTCCTCTCCAGCCTGGCCCGGTGTTCCTCTCCAGCCTGCCTTGGTGTTCCTCTCCAGCCTGGCCCGGTGTTCCTCTCCAGCCTGGCCCGGTGTTCCTCTCCAGCCTGGCCCGGTGTTCCTCTCCAGCCTGGCCCGGTGTTCCTCTCCAGCCTGGCCCGGTGTTCCTCTCCAGCCTGGCCCGGTGTTCCTCTCCAGCCTGGCCCGGTGTTCCTCTCCAGCCTGGTCCGGTGTTCTTCTCCAGCCTGGTCCGGTGTTCCTCTCCAGCCTGGTCCGGTGTTCCTCTCCAGCCTGGCCCGGTGTTCCTCTCCAGCCTGGCCCGGTGTTCCTCTCCAGCCTGGCCCGGTGTTCCTCTCCAGCCTGGTCCGGTGTTCCTCTCCAGCCTGCCTTGGTGTTCCTCTCCAGCCTGCCTTGGTGTTCCTCTCCAGCCTGCCTTGGTGTTCCTCTCCAGCCTGGCCCGGTGTTCCTCTCCAGCCTGGCCCGGTGTTCCTCTCCAGCCTGGCCCGGTGTTCCTCTCCAGCCTGGCCCGGTGTTCCTCTCCACCTGACTTGTGCGGCGTGTGATCACATGATCGTGTCTTGGTTTTCTAGTTCTATCAGCCAGCTTGCATGTAAAGGTTTGGGAACTCGACCTTCTGACCCATGGCAGTATTTTTAATGGTGAAGTCAATAAATGTGTATTTGGAATCCACCATGATGACCCCTTTCCTCTCCTCTATTTGCAGCGCTCTGGAAGCTCTGATAAACTTTGCATACAACGGGCACCTGGCCATAGACCAGCAGAACGTTCAGTCTCTCCTGATGGGCGCCAGCTTCCTGCAGCTGCAGAATATAAAGGACGCCTGCTGCTCCTTCTTGAAGGAGAGGTGAGTCTCGTTGTGCGGGTTCTTCATGATCACGTCAGGACTGGCATAACCAGTAGGTATATTGAGCTCTGTATGATCCTGCCTGGGTGGCTGCCAGTCCCGAGGGCGTGCACCATCCATGTGGGAGAACAGGACATCCTTCTGTCTAAGGATCTGTACGTAGCCATCAGATTCCAGGAAGAGGGTATGGATGGTAACCTCATTATAGGACAGTAAAGTGAGATTGAGGTGTTGACTTGGCCTCCAGGTTCTGTAGATCATGGGTGGCACTGCAGGGCACAGGTGGGTGGCACTGATGGGCATTGGTGGGTGGCACTGCTGGGCGGCGCTGATGGGTACAGGTGGGCGGCACTGAAGAGCACAGATGGGTGGCACTGATGGGCGTCATTGATGGGTACAGGTGGGAACCACAGCTGGGCACTGATCATCATTGTCGATTCCATCATGTGACGTGGCCTACCACTTGGTGGCTGAGTGGCTGTTGTTCCCAGTTGCTTCCACTTTGTTATAATCCCACTAACAGTTGAGCGTGGAATATTTAGTAGCCAGGAAATGTCACGGATGGACTTATTGCCCAGGTGGCCACCTATCACGGGACCACGCTTGGAGTCACTGAGCTCCTGAGAGCGACCCATTCTTTCACCAATGTTTGTAGAAGCCGTCTGCATGCCTAGGGGCTTGATTGTATACACCTGTGTCCATGGAGCGGATTGGAGGACCTGAATCACATGATATGGAGGGCGGGGCAATATAGAGTATGACTACCGGCCCATTGACTGACCGTGATAATGGTGGTGTAGCTCTTAGTCCACCCATGACTACTGGTCCACTGACTGACCATGATAATGGTGGTGTAGCTCTTAGTCCACCCATGACTACTGGTCCATTGGCTGACCATGATAATGGTGGTGTAGCTCTTAGTCCACCCATGACTACTGGTCCATTGGCTGACCATGATAATAATGGTGGTGTAGCTCTTAGTCCACCCATGACTACTGGTCCATTGGCTGACCATGATAATGGTGGTGTAGCGCTTAGTCCACCCATGACTACTGGCCCATTGGCTGACCGTGATAATGGTGGTGTAGCTCTTAGTCCACCCATGACTACTGGTCCGTTGACTGACCGTGATAATGGTGGTGTAGTTCTTAGTCCACCCATAACTACTGGTCCATTGGCTGACCATGATAATGGTGGTGTAGTTCTTAGTCCACCCATGACTACTGGTCTATTGACTGACCTTGATAATGGTGGTGTAGCTCTTCGTCCACCCATGACTACTGGCCCATTGACTGACCGTGATAATGGTGGTGTAGCTCTTAGTCCACCCATGACTACTGGGCCATTGACTGACTTTGATAATGATGGTGTAGCTCTTAGTCCACCCATAACTACTGGTCCACTGGCTGACCGTGATAATGGTGTAGCTCTTAGTCCACCCATGACTACTGGTCCATTGGCTGACCGTGATAATGGTGGTGTAGCTCTTAGTCCACCCATGACTACTGGTCCATTGGCTGACCGTGATAATAGTGGTGTAGCTCTTAGTCCACCCATGACTACTGGTCCATTGGCTGACCGTGATAATAGTGGTGTAGCTCTTAGTCCACCCATGACTACTGGTCCATTGGCTGACCATGATAATAATGGTGGTGTAGCTCTTAGTCCACCCATGACTACTGGCCCATTGACTGACCATGATAATGGGGGTGTAGCTCTTAGTCCACCCATGACTACTGGTCCATTGGCTGACCATGATAATGGTGGTGTAGCTCTTAGTCCACCCATGACTACTGGCCCATTGGCTGACCGTGATAATGGTGGTGTAGCTCTTAGTCCACCCTTGACTACTGACCCGTTGACTGACCGTGATAATAATGGTGGTGTAGCTCTTAGTCCACCAATGACTACTGGTCCATTGACTGACCATGATAATGGTGGTGTAGCTCTTAGTCCACCCATGACTACTGGTCCATTGGCTGACCATGATAATAATGGTGGTGTAGCTCTTAGTCCACCCATGACTACTGGTCCATTGGCTGACCATGATAATGGTGGTGTAGCTCTTAGTCCACCCATGACTACTGGCCCATTGGCTGACCGTGATAATGGTGGTGTAGCTCTTAGTCCACCCATGACTACTGGTCCGTTGACTGACCGTGATAATGGTGGTGTAGTTCTTAGTCCACCCATAACTACTGGTCCATTGGCTGACCATGATAATGGTGGTGTAGTTCTTAGTCCACCCATGACTACTGGTCTATTGACTGACCTTGATAATGGTGGTGTAGCTCTTCGTCCACCCATGACTACTGGCCCATTGACTGACCGTGATAATGGTGGTGTAGCTCTTAGTCCACCCATGACTACTGGGCCATTGACTGACTTTGATAATGATGGTGTAGCTCTTAGTCCACCCATAACTACTGGTCCACTGGCTGACCGTGATAATGGTGTAGCTCTTAGTCCACCCATGACTACTGGTCCATTGGCTGACCATGATAATGGTGGTGTAGCTCTTAGTCCACCCATGACTACTGGTCCATTGACTGACCTTGATAATGGTGGTGTAGCTCTTAGTCCACCCATGACTACTGGCCCATTGACTGACCATGATAATGGGGGTGTAGCTCTTAGTCCACCCATAACTACTGGTCCGTTGACTGACCGTGATAATGGTGGTGTAGCTCTTAGTCCACCAATGACTACTGGTCCACTGGCTGACCATGATAATGGTGGTTTAGCTCTTAGTCCACCCATGACTACTGGTCCATTGGCTGACCATGATAATGGTGGTGTAGCTCTTAGTCCACCCATGACTACTGGTCCATTGACTGACCATGATAATGGTGGTGTAGCGCTTAGTCCACCCATGACTACTGGCCCATTGGCTGACCGTG
This sequence comes from Staurois parvus, assembly GCF_062004578.1. Classification (NCBI taxonomy): domain Eukaryota; kingdom Metazoa; phylum Chordata; class Amphibia; order Anura; family Ranidae; genus Staurois; species Staurois parvus. The sequence continues at coordinate 20,017 of NW_028320307.1, read as the reverse complement.
ATAATGGTGGTGTAGCTCTTAGTCCACCCATGACTACTGGTCCATTGGCTGACCATGATAATGGTGGTGTAGCTCTTAGTCCACCCATGACTACTGGTCCATTGACTGACCATGATAATGGGGGTGTAGCTCTTAGTCCACCCATGACTACTGGTCCGTTGACTGACCGTGATAATGGTGGTGTAGCTCTTAGTCCACCCATGACTACTGGCCCATTGACTGACCGTGATAATGGTGGTGGAGCTCTGAGCCTTTTCGGGTTCTTGGAATCATTGCGTGTCTTCTTCTCTTTAGGTTGCACCCAAAGAATTGTCTGGGAGTGCGGCAGTTTGCGGAGACCATGATGTGCGCGGTGCTGTACGACGCTGCCAACCGATTCATCCACGAGCACTTTGTGGAGGTGTCCATGTCGGAGGAGTTCCTGGCACTGCCCTTTGATGAAGTCCTGGAGCTGGTCTCCCGGGATGAGCTGAATGTGAAGGTGGAGGAGCAGGTAGGTGCCTAAGGAGAACGAGGACGGGTTTATCGTCTTGTCCGGTTACATTGGTCCCAACGTATTCTGACAGCAAGCAGGATTTTTAAAAACGCTGCAATTTAGTAACTTCGACAGGCCTTAGCCCTCCCCTAGTCTGTGATTGGACAGCGAAAGGAGAAGCAGCAGACTGATAAGCTCATCTGTCCCTGTCACTCTGCTCTCTCCTCCTATCAGCATGCCCCTTGTTGGCACATGAGTTCAGCAGCACGACTACCTCATTGCTGCTCCCTCCCCTAGTCTGAGCTCTGCTGTACGGGGAGGCTGACACCAGGGCACACTCGTTTTCTGTTTGGATTTAGAACAATCTATTGGCTGACGTACGAATGGTCACAGATCCGCTGTAACGTGCGTCTTTTATATCTGCTTTGTGGGAATGTTCACAACCGTTGTCAATAAAGCTATGAATGACGGCGTCCTCTTGCGTCTCGCGGCAGGTGTTCGAAGCCGCCTTGGCGTGGATTCGCTACGACCGGGAGCAGCGAGAAGTCTTCCTCCCGGAACTGCTGACTAAAGTCCGCCTGCCGCTCTGCCGCCCCCAGTTCCTCACCGACCGCGTGCAGCAGGACGATCTGGTGCGCTGCTGTCACAAATGCCGGTAAGTGGGGGAGGGGGTTTGTAGTCCCGGTGGCATTGTTTGATTGAGCTGGGTGGCACTGGATTTCTGGCAGGATAAACATTTTTTTTTTGTATTTTGTTTTTTTGGGGTTTTTTTGCATTTATTTACCAGAAAACATTCTACGGAGTAATTGCTATTGTTGGTGTCTCTATACTCCTTAACCCCTCCCCCTCCAGAGGATTTCCCCCCCCCCCCCCCATTTCCTGACCAGGCCATTTTTTTTTTTGCGCTATGACGATGCGTCACTTTAGCTGACAATTGCACGGTCATGCAACCAAATGAAATTTACATCCTTTTTTTTTTATCCCACGAATTGAGCTTTCTTTCGGTGGTATTTGATCGCCTCTGCGTTTTTTTGGGGTTTTTCTTGCGCTATGAAAAAAAAGGAAAAAAAAAAGACCGTCAATTTTGAGAAAAAAACAATATACAGTTGTGGCCAAAATTATTCAACCCCCACTGAAATTGAGTGTTTTGGCCAGTTTGACATTGCTTTTGATCATTCAGTCATCTTGCTTACATTTACATTAAAGAGGCACTTGTAGGTCAGACAAATATAACATAACAGTTATAATGAAATAACCACAAATGTCTTTTCTGTGCTCACAGCATTATCAGTTTTATTCAACCCCCAAGTGACATTCAATCTTAGTACTTAGTACAGCATCCTTTTACAGTTATAACAGCTTTTAAACGTGAAGCATAGCTTGACACAAGTGTCTTGCAGCGATCTACGGGTATCTTCGCCCATTCTTCATGGGCAAAGGCCTCCAGTTCAGTCACATTCTTAGGCTTGCGCACTGCAACTGCTTTCTTTAAGTCCCACCAGAGGTTCTCAATCGGATTTAAGTCTGGTGACTGCGATGGCCACTCCAAAATGTTCCAGCCTTTCCTCTGCAACCATGCTCTAGTGGACTTGGAGGTATGCTTGGGATCATTGTCCTGTTGAAAGGTCCAACGTCTCCCAAGCCTCAGGTGTGTGACGGACTGCATCACGTTTCCATCCAATATCTCCTGGTACTGAAGAGAATTCATGGTACCTTGCACACGCTGAAGCTTCCCTGTACCTGCAGAAGCAAAACAGCCCCAAAGCATGATTGACCCTCCACCATGCTTCACAGTAGGCAAGGTGTTCTTTTCATCATAGGCCTTGTTCTTCCTCCTCCAAACATAGCGTTGATCCATGGGCCCAAACAGTTCTAATTTTGTTTCATCAGTCCACAGAACACTATCCCACAACTTTTGTGGTTTGTCCACATGGCTTTTGGCATACTGCAGTCGACTCTTCTTATTCTTTGGAGACAGCAAGGGGGTACGCCTGGGAGTTCTGGCACGGAGGCCTTCATTACGCAGTGTGCGTCTTATTGTCTGGGCTGAAACTTCTGTACCCACATCTGACAAATCTTTTCTCAGTTCCTCAGCAGTCACACGGGGACTTCTCTCCACTCTACGCTTCAGGTAGCGCACAGCAGTCGAAGTCAGCATCTTCTTTCTGCCACGACCAGGTAGCGTTTCAACAGTGCCCTTTGCCTTGAATTTGCGAATGATGCTTCCTAAGGTGTCTCTTGGTATGTTTAACATCTTTGCAATCTTCTTATAGCCATTGCCCTTCCTGTGAAGAGAAATCACCTCTTCTCTTGTCTTCCTGGACCATTCTCTTGCCTTCACCATGTTTGTAACCACACCAGTAAATGTCTAGAAGGAGCTGAGTATCACAGTCATTTTAAAGCTGCCTAATTGGTGCTTATTATGCTTGATTGCTGCTCGGTGACATCCACAGGTGTTTTCAATACCTGATGGAAAGCACCTGTATGAACCTCTGTTCTTCAGAGTGGTAGTCTTTAAGGGGTTGAATAATTGTGGCAATGAAGAAACCACATAAGAACCATTTACTACTGTATTACATAAACAATTGATGTCATTTTAGTTGCATTTGGGTAGTTACAACGTCCTTGTAGGATTTGATTCTGAATACAATTCCAAATGTACACTATAGTCCCTAAACCCCTTTACAGCATTGGGGGTTGAATAATTTTGGCCACAACTGTATTTAATCGTCTCTGCATTTTTTTATTTTATGTACTATAAAAAAAAATCGACGATTTTGAGCAAAAAAAACAATATTTTGGATTTTTGGGGGGATTTTTTGCTATTATTCCCCCCCCCCCCCACCCCACCTTCCTGACCAGGCCTTTTTTTTGCATTATGGCGCTCTGCGTCACTTTAACTGACAATTGCGCGATCATGCAACACTGCACCCAGATGAAATTTAAATCCTTTTTCTTTTTTTCCCATGAATTGAGCTTTCTTTCGGTGGTATTTGATTGCCTCTGCGTTTTTTTGGGTTTTTTTGTGTTTTTTTGGGGGGGGGGTGGGGTTTTGCTATGAAAAAAAAAGGAAAAAAGACCGACAATTTCGAGAAAAAAAACAGTATTTTTAATGTTTTTGCTAGTAAGCATGTCTAGTAAAAATCAAAAATGCTAATTTCCTCATAAATTTAGGCCAAAATGTATTCTGCGCTATGAAAAAAATAAAGAAAAAAAAAAAGACCGACAATTTTGAGAAAAAAAAACAATATTTTTAATGTTTTTGCTATTAAACCTGTCCAGTAAAAAATTAAAATCAAATTTCCTCATAAATTTAGGCCAAAATGTATTCTGCGCTATGAAAAAAAAAGGAACGACAATTTTGAGAAGAAAAACAATATTTTTAACATTTTTGCTAGTAAACCTGTCCAGTAAAATTAAAAAAATCAAATTTCCTCATAAATTTAGGCCAAAATTGTCTTTGCTAAAAAAAAAAAAAATCCCAATGTGTGTAAATTAATTGGTTTACGTGAAAGTTATAGCGTCCACAAATGGCGGTATAGATACTGTGATTTTTTTTTTTTTTTTTACATTTTTACTAGTAATGGCGGCGATCAGCGACTTATAGCGGGACTGCGGCGGGCATTCTGACACTGAAGGGGGGGGGGACTGACTTGGTGTCACTGACATCCTCAGTGACACCAATACAGTGATCAGTGCTAATAAAAGGCCCCGACACTGTATTAATGGCACTGGGCAGGAAGGGGTTAACATCTGGGGCGATCAAAGGGTTAACTGTGTGCTTCACTGTAATCACACTGCTTTGTATGGCTGTGTTATGCAGAGCCATACAAAGCAGTGTGCAGGAGCTAACAGGGGAGGGATCTGTGCTTGCATACAGTTCTCTCCCTCTGTTGGTATTACTCGGCGATCACCGGGTGGCGGCCAGTAATCACTGGCCAGGACCCAGTCATTGACAGCCAAGGCCGCGGGTAGGGCGTGCATGCAACTCGCGCGCGCCCCCTACCCGGAAACGCAGAATCACACACATATATACACACACGTTTGTTCAGGATGGCCGTTCTCAGTTGACCTTTGTGGTGTGTTTTAGGGATCTGGTGGACGAAGCGAAGGATTACCACTTGATGCCGGAGCGCAGACCTCACCTACTAGCGTTCAAAACGCGACCGCGATGCTGCACATCGATCGCCGGTCTGATCTACGCCGTGGGAGGACTGAACTCGGCAGGTACCTTGAATTCCTGAATATTCATTCCAGCGAAGTTCTGCGTTTTCTGAGGTCGCTGGGCTTGGCAGCAGCTGCAGAACGTTTCCTGGCTGAAGCGTCCGGCACAGAAATGGTCGATGGTCTGAACATTGGAGGACGGCGAACATCATCTGGGCCAGGCAGGAAGGAGAACTTACTGATCCAGATATATCTCCTATATGTTCAAAGGGTTGTGAGTTCCTGACCATCGCACCTAATATATGCCCAAAAGTATGTGAACCCCCCCCCCCCCCTACAAATGGAGTTCAGGGGTCTCCAGTGCAGAGTAATGTTAATACTACATCATACAAAGACATTGCAGACAATTGTGCTCGTCCATCCTTTTGGTGAAGGCCCTTTTCTCATCCACCATGACTGTCCCTCCTGTGTACAAAGCCGGCTCCATAAAGACACGGAGGACCAGTCTGGGGTGGAGGAACTCGAGTGTCCCATACAGAGCCCTGACCTCAACCCTACTGAGCACCATTGAGATGAATTGGAATGTCCATTGCTGGACCAGTGTGCTCGTCCTTTGGACCTCTGGTCCCTTGGTCTTCAGATCCTTTGGTCCTCTGGTGTTCAGAACCCTTGGTCTCTAGTCTTCCTGGTCTTGCGATCCCTCGCTCTTCCCGTTCTTGCGATCCCTCGCTCTTCCCGGTCTTGCGATCCCTCGCTCTTCCCGGTCTTGCGATCCCTCGCTCTTCCCGGTCTTGCGATCCCTCGCTCTTCCCGGTCTTGCGATCCCTCGCTCTTCCCGGTCTTGCGATCCCTCGCTCTTCCCGGTCTTGCGATCCCTCGCTCTTCCCGGTCTTGCGATCCCTCGCTCTTCCCGGTCTTGCGATCCCTCGCTCTTCCCGGTCTTGCGATCCCTCGCTCTTCCCGGTCTTGCGATCCCTCGCTCTTCCCGGTCTTGCGATCCCCCGCTCTTCCCGGTCTTGCGATCCCCCGCTCTTCCCGGTCTTGCGATCCCCCGCTCTTCCCGGTCTTGCAATCCCCTTTAGTCCCTCACTCTTCCCGGTCATCCGATCCCTCGCTCTTCCCGATCGTCCGATCCCTCGCTCTTCCCGATCGTCCGATCCCTCGCTCTTCCCGATCGTCCGATCCCTCGCTCTTCCCGATCGTCCGATCCCTCGCTCTTCCCGATCGTCCGATCCCTCGCTCTTCCCGATCGTCCGATCCCTCGCTCTTCCCGATCGTCCGATCCCTCGCTCTTCCCGATCGTCCGATCCCTCGCTCTTCCCGATCGTCCGATCCCTCGCTCTTCCCGATCGTCTGATCCCCTTTGGTCCCTCGCTCTTCCCGGTCTTGCGATCCCTCGCTCTTCCCGGTCTTGCGATCCCCCGCTCTTCCCGGTCTTGCAATCCCCTTTAGTCCCTCACTCTTCCCGGTCATCCGATCCCTCGCTCTTCCCGATCGTCCGATCCCTCGCTCTTCCCGATCGTCCGATCCCTCGCTCTTCCCGATCGTCCGATCCCTCGCTCTTCCCGATCGTCCGATCCCTCGCTCTTCCCGATCGTCCGATCCCTCGCTCTTCCCGATCGTCTGATCCCCTTTGGTCCCTCGCTCTTCCCGGTCTTCCGATCCCTCGCTCTTCCCGGTCCTCCGATCCCTCGCTCTTCCCGGTCCTCCGATCCCTCGCTCTTCCCGGTTCTCCGATCCCTCGCTCTTCCCGGTCCTCCGATCCCTCGCTCTTCCCGGTCCTCCGATCCCTCGCTCTTCCCGGTCCTCCGATCCCTCGCTCTTCCCGGTCCTCCGATCCTTCGCTCTTCCTGGTCATCCGATCCCTCGCTCTTCCGATCCCTTTTTGGTCTCCTGATCCCTTTTTTTGGTCTTCTTGGTCTTCCGATTCCTTTTCTTGGTCTTCCGATTCCTTTTTTTGGTCTTCTTGGTCTTCCGATCCCTTTTTTTGGTCTTCTTGGTCTTCCGATCCCTTTTTTTGGACGTCTTGGTCTTCCGATCCCTTTTTTTGGTCTTCTTGGTCTTCCGATCCCTTTTTGGTCTTCTGGTGGGATGGTCGGCAGGGTGTTGTACATAGCTTTTTGGTCTTCTGATCCCTTTTGTTCCCTTTTGGTCTTTCCACCTCTCATCCTCCCGTCCCGCAGCACCTGACCTCACAAATGGGCACAAATCTCCAGCGACACCCTACAAAATTTTGTTCAATGTTTTTCCCAGAAGAGTGGAGGATGTTATGGCTTCAAAGGGGAGCCAGCTAAATTTTTAATCTGACCTCCATCCTTTCCTTATCTTGCACAGTTGTACCGGCTCCTCTCCTGGACTGAAATGGCTTTCTCTGTGAACATCTCACAATGTGCATTAGTAGCTGCAGCAAGACAGAGCTTCGCCTCATTTCCTGGCTGGAGGACGTCCAGCATCATCCAGCTCTTTCCTCCCCAGCTTGACTGACCCTGGCTCAACCCTACTAAGCATCATTGTGATGAATTGGAATGTCCATTGCTGGAACAGTGTGCTCATCCTTTGGACCTCTGGTCCCTTGGTCTTTGGATCCCTTGGTCTTCTGGTGTTCAGATCTCTTGGTCTCTAGTCTTCCTGGTCTTGCGATCCCTCGCTCTTCCTGGTCTTGCGATCCCTTGCTCTTCCTGGTCTTGCGATCCCTCGCTCTTCCTGGTCTTGCGATCCCTCGCTCTTCCTGGTCTTGCGATCCCTCGCTCTTCCTGGTCTTGCGATCCCTCGCTTTTCCTGGTCTTGCGATCCTTCGCTCTTCCTGGTCTTGCGATCCCTCGCTCTTTCTGGTCTTGCGATCCCTCGCTCTTCCTGGTCTTGCGATCCCTCGCTCTTCCTGGTCTTGCGATCCCTCGCTCTTCCTGGTCTTGCGATCCCTCGCTCTTCCTGGTCTTGCGATCCCCCGCTCTTCCTGGTCTTGCGATCCCTCGCTCTTCCTGGTCTTGCGATCCCTCGCTCTTCCCGGTCTTGCGATCCCTCGCTCTTCCTGGTCTTGCGATCCCTCGCTCTTCCTGGTCTTGTGATCCCTCGCTCTTCCTGGTCTTGCGATCTTTGCCTCATTTTCTGGCTGGAGGACTTCCAGCATCATCCAGCTCTTTCCTCGCCAGCTTGACTGTCCCTGGCCCTACCCCTTTCATTCACTGGACTTCAGTTCCTTCAGTATGGGGGGGGGGGCCCCGAATCACATGTGGGTGTTATCATACAAGTACAGCCTGCCTAGGAACACCCACTTCTCCAGACTGACCTCCACCCATCAGGGCACGATGATATTTGCAAAACTTCTCCAGAGTCGCCCACTGCTTGCATCACTGAGGGCTCTTGAGAGGAGCACAGAGGCAGGGTGCTGCGATGTTTTCAGGAAGCCATGTACAACACCCTGCCGGCCCCTCCCTCCAGCCACGATCTGCCTGCATTGCATAGAGAATGACCCAGGATTATGGGGGGATGAGGAGGGACCGGAAAGGGGATCTGCGGTGCTGTTTGAACTGTTTCTCCAGAATGTGAATTCCCTGTTAAATGTTTAAGACGAGTAGCACATTTCTACGCAGGCGATTCTCTGAACGTGGTGGAAGTGTTCGACCCCATCGCCAACCGCTGGGAGAAATGTCAGCCGATGACCACGGCTCGCAGCAGAGTGGGCGTCGCTGTTGTGAACGGGCTTCTGTACGCCATTGGGGGATACGACGGCCAATCACGGCTCAGCACTGTGGAAGTATACAACCCTGAGACGGACACGTGGACCAAAGTGGGAAGCATGAACAGCAAAAGGAGGTGAGAGAGATCCCGTTATTGTATCGTCCTGCAGAGACCATCTCTGTACCAGAGGAGCTTACACTCTAATGTCCCCTCCCCCACAGTCCCATCAGTCTCTGTACCAGAGGAGCTTACACTCTAATGTCCCCTCCCCCACAGTCCCATCAGTCTCTGTACCAGAATAGCTTACACTCTAATGTCCCCTCCCCCACAGTGACATCAGTCTCTGTACCAGAGGAGCTTACACTCTAATGTCCCCTCCCCCTCAGTCTCTGTACCAGAGGAGCTTACACTCTAATGTCCCCTCCCCCACAGTCCCATCAGTCTCTGTACCAGAGGAGCTTACACTCTAATGTCCCCTCCCCCACAGTCCTATCAGTCTCTGTACCAGAGGAGCTTACACTCTAATGTCCCCTCCCCCACAGTCCCATCAGTCTCTGTACCAGAGGAGCTTACGCTCTAATGTCCCCTCCCCCCACAGTGACATCAGTCTCTGTACCAGAGGAGCTTACACTCTAATGTCCCCTCCCCCACAGTCCCATCAGTCTCTGTACCAGAGGAGCTTACACTCTAATGTCCCCTCCCCCACAGTCCTATCAGTCTCTGTACCAGAGGAGCTTACACTCTAATGTCCCCTCCCCCACAGTCCCATCAGTCTCTGTACCAGAGGAGCTTACGCTCTAATGTCCCCTCCCCCCACAGTGACATCAGTCTCTGTACCAGAGGAGCTTACACTCTAATGTCCCCTCCCCCTCAGTCTCTGTACCAGAGGAGCTTACACTCTAATGTCCCCTCCCCCACAGTCCCATCAGTCTCTGTACCAGGGGGGCTTACACTCTAATGTCCCCTCCCCCTCAGTCTCTGTACCAGAGGAGCTTACACTCTAATGTCCCCTCCCCCACAGTCCCATCAGTCTCTGTACCAGGGGGGCTTACACTCTAATGTCCCCTCCCCCTCAGTCTCTGTACCAGAGGAGCTTACACTCTAATGTCCCCTCCCCCACAGTCCCATCAGTCTCTGTACCAGAGGAGCTTACACTCTAATGTCCCCTCCCCCACAGTCCCATCAGTCTCTGTACAGAGGAGCTTACGCTCTAATGTCCCCTCCCCCACAGTCCCATCAGTCTCTGTACCAGAGGAGCTTACGCTCTAATGTCCCCTCCCCCGCAGTCCCATCAGTCTCTGCACCAGAGGAGCTTACACTCTACTGTCCCCTCCCCCACAGTCACACACTATTATTATTCTACATGATCTGACAGGGTTAAAACTTGCTAGATCTCTGTATCTCTCTATGCAGTACAGGCAGATCATGGCAGGTGGGAGGGTCCTGGCCGGGTGCTGTATTTCTTATCTTCATCTCTTTTCCTGTCAGTGCGATGGGCACGGTGGTGCTGGACGGACAGATCTATGTGTGCGGGGGCTATGATGGGAACTGCTCCCTGAACTCTGTGGAGACCTACAGTCCCGAGACTGACAAGTAAGACCAATACGAGGAGTCCCGGCGGTAGGATTTCACATTCGGAAAAAGTGACAGTTGTGATTGTAGTAGTAATAGTGACAGTTGTTCCATCCTATGATTGGGTCTCGTCCGCATCACATGACTCTCCAATGTACCGAAAAGATCCGATATGTATACCAAACTAAACGATTACAGGGGCGGGGCTTCCTGACGTGTCACAATATACAGGAACCGTCATCAAAGGCCGTCCTGGAGTCTCTCCAGTGACTGTGCCTAGGCTAAGATGATGTCATCAGTCTGCTGCAGGCAACAGAAGGCATTTCCTCAGTCTCCTCCCCAGTGATCAGACTGTACATTGTAACTTTGTAGAAGGAGAAGGAGGCGTTTCCTCAGCCCCCCCCCCCTCCCCCAGTGATCAGACTGTACATTGTAACTTTGTAGAAGGAGGAGGAGTCATTTCCTCAGTCTCCCCTCCCCAGTGATCAGACTGTACATTGTAACTTTGAAGAAGGAGGAGTCATTTCCTCAGTCTCCCCTCCCCAGTGATCAGAATGTACATTGTAACTTTGTAGAAGGAGGAGGAGTCATTTCCTCAGTCTCCCCTCCCCAGTGATCAGACTGTACATTGTAACTTTGTAGAAGGAGGAGGAGTCATTTCCTCAGTCTCCCCTCCCCCAGTGATCAGACTGTAGATTGTAACTTTGTAGAAGGCGGAGGAGTCATCTCCTCAGTCTCCCCCCCCCCCCCCCCAGTGATCAGACTGTACATTGTAACGTTGTAGAAGGAGGAGGAGGCATTTCCTCAGTCTCCCCTCCCCCAGTGATCAGACTGTACATTGTAACTTTGTAGAAGGAGGAGGAGGCATTTCCTCAGTCTCCTCCCCAGTGATCAGACTGTACATTGTAACGTTGTAGAAGGAGGAGGAGGCATTTCCTCAGTCTCCTCCCCCAGTGATCAGACTGTACATTGTAACGTTGTAGAACACTGTATCCTTGCAGCAAATCACAGGGTGATGAGAGGGTTCAGGTAATCTGGGTGTTGTGCTCTTTATTCCAGGTGGACGGTGGTGACACCGATGAGCTCCAATCGCAGCGCGGCCGGTGTCACTGTATTTGAGGGTCGGATTTATGTCTCGGGTGGACACGATGGACTACAGATCTTCAACACGGTACGTCCTCATTCCTTCCTTCTATCAATCCCACCATACACATTGTTCCCTGTTGTACAATCCTTCCCGACCACCTACCACAGATCTACTGCAGGAGAGCGCCCCTCCCCCCGCCCTGCCTGCACCGGATCATGTACCTGATCCGCCTCTCCTGGGTAGGGGGCGTGCATGCTCCCTGGCTGTGCTGTCATTCGCTACTGCCGGTCTGTGGGTCCTGGCCAATGACTTGTGTCCGGAGCCCACTGATCGGCTAGGCAAATGACAGAAGAGAGCTCTGTGTTGGTAAACAACACAGAGCTCTCTAACCCCTCCCCCTCCAGAGGATTCTCCCCCACCACCTTCCTGACCAGGCCATTTTTTGCATTACGGCGCTGCGTTCCTGTTACTGACAATTGCGCGGTCATGCCGCACCCGAAATAAATTTTACGTCCTTTTCTTTTCCCACGAATACAGCTTTCTTTCGGTGGTATTTAATCGCCTCTGCGGTTTTTAAAATTTTTTTTGCGCTATTAAGAAAAAAAAAGACCGACAACTTTGAGGGAAAAAAAAACTATATTTTTGACTTTTTGCTATTAAACACGTCCAGTAAATAAATATAAAAAATCAAATTTCCTCATAAATTTCAGCCAAAATGTCTCCCATCCATTACTTTGCTACAAAATCCCGAGACGTGGAAATGAATTGGTTTACGTGACAGTTATAGCGTCTACAAATGGCGGGAAAGATACGGGGATTTATTTATTTTTTTAAATTAGATTTTTACTAGTAATGGCGGCGATCAGCGACTTATTGCAGGACTGCGGAGGGCATTCTGACACTGGGGGGGGACTGACTTGGTGTCACTGACATCCCCAGTGACACCAGTACAGTGATCAGTGCTAATAAAAGCCCCGACACTGTACTAATGGCACTGGGGAGGAAGGGGTTAACATGAGGGGCGATCAAAGGGTTAACTGTGTGCAGGGAGTGTTTTACTAGGGAGTGGGGTCAGTGTCCCCCCTCCCCCTTACACCAGGGTCGCCATCAGTGTCCCCCCTCCCCCTTACACCAGGGTCACCATCAGAGTCCCCCCTCCCCCTTACACCAAGATCCCCATCGGAGGCACCCCCCTCCCTCGTACACCAGGGTCCCCATCGCAGGCTCCCCCCTCCCCCTTACACCAGGGTCCCCATCGGAGGCTCCCCCTTACACCAGGGTCGCTATCGGTGTCCCCCCTCCCCCTTACACCAGGTTCGCTATCGGTGTCCCCCCTCCCCCTTACACCAGGGTCACTATCGGTGTCCCCCCTCCCCCTTACACCAGGTTCCCCATCGGAGGCTCCCCCTTACACCAGGGTCCCCATCAGACTCCCCCCTCCCCCTAACACCAGGGTCGCTATCGGTGTCCCCCCTCCCCCTTACACCAGGGTCACTATCGGTGTCCCCCCTCCCTCGTACACAAAGATCCCCATCGGAGGCTCCCCCCTCCCCCTTACACCAGGGTCACTATCGGTGTCCCCCCTCCCCCTTTCACCAGGTTCCCCATCGGAGGCTCCCCCTTACACCAGGGTCCCCATCAGACTCCCCCTCCCCCTTACACCAGGGTCCCCATCGGTGTCCCCCCTCCCCCTTACACCAGGGTCACTATCGGTGTCCCCCCTCCCTCGTACACAAAGATCCCCATCGGAGGCTCCCCCCTCCCCCTTACACCAGGGTCCCCATCAGATTCCCCCCTCCCCCTTACACCAGGGTCTCTATCGGTGTCCCCCCTCCCCCTTACACCAGGGTCTCTATCGGTGTCCCCCCTCCCCCTTACACCAGGGTCTCTATCGGTGTCCCCCCTCCCCCTTACACCAGGGTCTCTATCGGTGTCCCCCCTCCCCCTTACACCAGGGTCTCTATCGGTGTCCCCCCTCCCCCTTACACCAGGGTCGCCATCGGTGTCCCCCCCCCTTCCCCTTACACCAGGGTCCCCATCAGATTCCCCCCTCCCCCTTACACCAAGATCCCTATCGGAGGCTCCCCCCTCCCCCTTACACCAGGGTCCCCATCAGACTCCCCCTTTCCCACCGGAGGGCAGTCGGTGGTTTGGTGACCCCCCCCCCCCCCCTCACTACGTCTTGGTGCTCTGAGTGTTTGTCATTTCCGTTTCTCTCCGCTTCCTCCGCAGATGGAATACTACAACCACCACACCACCACGTGGCACCCCGTGGCCAGCATGCTGAACAAACGTTGCCGTCACGGAGCGGCCTCCCTGGGGAGCAAGATGTTCATCTGCGGCGGGTACGACGGCTCCGCCTTCCTCAGCGTGGCCGAGGTCTACAACTCCATGGCCGACCAGTGGTACCTCATCACCCCCATGAACACTCGCCGCAGCCGCGTCTCCCTGGTCGCCAACTGCGGGCGGCTCTACGCCGTGGGAGGCTACGACGGCCAGTCCAACCTGAACTCTGTAGAAATGTACGACCCCGAGACCAACCGCTGGACGTTTATGGCCCCCATGGTGTGTCACGAAGGCGGGGTCGGGGTGGGCTGTATCCCGCTGATGACCATCTAGCGGGGGGGGGGGGGGGGGGCTTCAAGAACACATCCCACTGTGATGGGAACCCGGGATCAATTTTCTTTTTATATATATAAATGTGAAAGTTTAGACAGGTACAAATCCAGGTGCTCCGCTTCCTTTCCATCCTGTTTATACCGTGTGCCCCCCCCCCCCCCCCCCCAAACCCTTCCCATCCCCCGACATGGTCAGACAATCTCTACCAGTATAACGAATGTATTTATTAACTCCTCCCCCCAGGGGAGGATCTTCAGGGTCCAGGCACAGACTAGCCAACCCCCTGGAGGACAGTTTAGCGATTTTTATTTTTTTTAAATTTTTGTTCCTTTTTGTTTTTTTTTTTCCAAAACTCGTGAGCTTTTTTTTTCTCTGGCTTCTGCACCAAAGTGATCTGCGTGTCGTGCACTGAGCTGCTGTGTGCTTTGAGTCGTGTCCGGGAGCTTGCAATCTAAGTGATGTCACTTATTTTTGGATTCTTGTATATCTGTAGAATATTTGTTATTGATTATAGTGCCATAGAGTTCCTGTAATGAAACAAAAAGATTTTTTTAAAAATGTTGCAACTTGCTGTCTTCCTGCGGTGTGATGGGGGTCCTGGGCAGCAGGGGGCGCTCTAGTGTCGGTGTATCTTCATCCCTCTTTTGGTGGTCGAAGGTCTCAGGATCAAACAATTGAAGTTTCAGCAACAAGGAATGAGAGCCGAAAGCTGAGGTGTGCAACGTCAGAGAGTGAGATCCAACTGGACAACATGAAGGAAGTAACGATCCCCAAGGGGGGGGGGGGGGGGGCCACCCTTTAAAAAAAAACAAAAAAACACTGTAAAACCAATAAAAAGACAATCTGAAGAACACTGTCCTCTGCCCCCTTCACATCACCCCACTGTAGTGTCCTCTGTCCCCCCCTCCTCCGCCATAGGATTGTCCTCTGCCCCCTTCACATCACCCCACTGTAGTGTCCTCTATCTCCCCCCCCATAGAAGTGGCCTCTGCCCCCTTCACATCACCCCACTGTAGTGTCCTCTATCCCCCCCCCCATAGAAGTGGCCTCTGCCCTTTCACATCACCCCACTGTAGTGTCCTCTGTCCCCCCTCCGCCATAGAAGTGGCCTCTGCCCTTTCACATCACCCCACTGTAATGTCCTCTGTCCCCCCCCCCCCCCCCTAGAGCTCTGCCCCCTTCACATCACCCCACTGTAATGGCCTCTGTCCCCCCCCCCCCCCCCCATAGAGCTCTGCCCCCTTCACATCACCCCACTGTAGTGTCCTCTGCCGCCCCCCCCCCCCCCATAGAAGTGTCCTCTGTCCCCCTTCACATCACCCCACTGTAGTGTCCTCTGTCCCCCCCCCCCCCCACCATAGCAGTGTCCTCTGTCCCCTTCACATCACCCCACTGTAATGTCCTCTGTCCCCCCCCCCCCATAGAGCTCTGCCCCCTTCACATCACCCCACTGTAATGGCCTCTGTCCCCCCCCCCCCATAGAGCTCTGCCTTCTTCACATCACCCCACTGTAGTGTCCTCTGTCCCCTTCACATCACCCCACTGTAGTGTCCTCCTTCCCCCCCCCCCCCATAGAAGTGTCCTCTGTCCCTCTTCACAACACCCCACTGTGGTGCCCTCTGCCCCCCCCCCCCCCACAGAAGTGTCCTCTGCTATGTTCACATCACCCCACTGTAGTGTCCTCTGTCCCTTCACTCCCCCCTCCATCCCTTTGCAGTGTCTGCTCAGTGCAGTGTCCTGCACCCCCATTTACAATACCCCCCCCACTGTAGTGTCCTCTTTCCCCCCCCCCCCCATTGCAGTGTCCTTTGCCCCATCACATCACACTGCCCCCCACTAGTATTCTCTACCCCCACCCCACACACACATTGTAGTGTCATTTGCCCCCCTCCACTTGCAGTATTGTTCTCTGCTCCTTCCCCCACAGTAGTGTCCTCTGATTCCCCCCCTCCGCAAAGTAGTGTCCTCTGCCTCCCCAGCAGTGTCCTTGGCCCCTTTCACATCACCCCCTGACACAAACCCAGCAGTGTGCAGGTAGGAGTCACCAACCTTACAGTAGGTGTGCAGAGCGGGAGGCAGCACAGTACTGGATGGAGAGTGGGAGCTGCAAGAGTTAACTTTTCATATTAACAAGCTGGTGATTGGTTGCTAGGACTGTCCGACTTCCTAGCCACCAAGTCACTGGCTGGTTTACTGTGCTGCCTCCCGCCCTCCGTCCAGTACGGTGCTGCCTCCCACCCTGTACTGTGCTGCCTCCCCTCCGTCCAGTACTGTGCTGCCTCTCGCCCTCCGTCCAGTACGGTGCTGCCACCCGCCCTCCGTCCAGTACTGTGCTGCCTCCCGCCCTCTGTCCAGTACTGTGCTGCCTCCCGCCCTCCGTCCAGTACTGTGCTGCCCCCCGCCCTCTGTTCAGTATTGTGCTGCCTCCCGCCCTCCGTCCAGTACGGTGCTGCCCTCCCGCCCTCCGTCCAGTACTGTGCTGCCCCCCACCCTCCGTCCAGTACGGTGCTGCCTCCCGCCCTCCGTCCAGTAATGTGCTGCCTCCCGCCCTCCGTCCAGTACGGTGCTGCCTCCCACCCTCCGTCCAGTACTGTGCTGCCCCCCACCCTCCGTCCAGTACGGTGCTGCCTCCCGCCCTCCGTCCAGTAATGTGCTGCCTCCCGCCCTCCGGCCAGTACTGTGCTGCCTCCCCTCCTCCGTCCAGTACTGTGCTGCCTCCCCTCCTCCGTCCAGTACTGTGCTGCCTCCCCTCCTCCGTCCAGTACTGTGCTGCCTCCTGCCCTCCGTCCACTACTGTGCTGCCTCCTGCCCTCCGTCCACTACTGTGCTGCCTCCTGCCCTCCGTCCAGTACTGTGCTGCCTCCCGCCCTCCATCCTGTACTGTGCTGCCCTCCGTCCTGTACTGTGCTGCCTCCCGCCCTCCGTCCAGTACTGTGCTGCCTCCCACCCTCCGTCCAGTACTGCGCTGCCTCCCTCTGTCCAGTATTGTGCTGCCTCCCACCCTCTGTCCAGTACTGCGCTGCCTCCTGCCCTCCGTCCAGTACTGCGCTGCCTCCCGCCTCCGTCCAGTACTGTGCTGCCTCCCACCCTCCGTCCAGTACTGCGCTGCCTCCCTCTGTCCAGTATTGTGCTGCCTCCCGCCCTCCAGTACTGCGCTGCCTCCCGCCCTCCGTCCAGAACTGCGCTGCCTCCCACCCTCCGTCCAGAACTGCGCTGCCTCCCGCCCTCCGTCCAGTACTGCGCTGCCTCCCGCCCTCCGTCCAGTACTGTGCTGCCTCCCGCTCTGCTTTGAAGATGAAGGGCCAGCAAAGCTGTGTTTGAGATCTACCTGTTAGCTGCCTACAGGTAGATTGCTATTGACAGGTTGCTGACCCCTGGCTTAAAATGTATGTATTGCCAAAACATTTCTTTTTTTCTTGTAGATTAAATAGGGAAAGGGTATTGTTTGCTGCCTGCGTCTGGTTGAGGAGATTTCCTTTAGTTCCTGTCCCGGTGACACATCAGGAAGTTGTGGAAATCCCTTCTCAGAAACTTGTCACCAGGACAGGTTCGGTCTGGTGACCTTTATAACATGTTGGATTTTTCATCATTTCCTGTCATGGTCACTGGAATAAGTAGAGAGGGTGTATTTCCCAAGCGGGGACACAGACAGCAGTGAGAACCTAACAGAGGGTCTAATCCCCCCCCCCATCCAAATTACAAGAAAATAGGCAAATTGCACTGATAGGTTAATTTGTGTTTCTTTATCATCCAGTGCAGGACCAGGTTCTTTGGGCATCCCAGAGTTATACTGCCACCTACGGGACCATGACACTAAACACCTAAAGGATGCTGGAGTCCTGCCCCTGAGGAACTATAACTCCTCCTACAGAATCCTGCTCTTCTGTGCATGCTGTTTCTAAACCCTGTAAGGATGTGCAGGAGGCTGGTTCACCTGTGTTTACCTGCTCAAAAGTCCTCTCTGATTGTTATCTTTTGGACAGCTCCCTACACCTGCGCAGTATTTTGTGGGAGGGATTATAGTTCCTTGGGGGTTGGTCTCCAGATCCTTTTTTTTTTTTTTTTTCCTATGTGCCTAGTGGACATTTCTCCTGTAGGTGGCAGTATTACCTAGGTAGCTTAATAGAGCTGTGTCCCTCAATAGACTTTGGTGAGTACAAAAAAAATCCTATTTTCTCTGGGTCCTGTTCCCACTGGGGCAGGTATACAGATCCGGGTTCCAGGGGCCAGTACCCTCACGGGTGCAGGAACATGGATTGGCTGCAACAGACCGTGACCTCACTGGAGCATGAATACGGATTGGATTGGGCGGGCAGCGACTTCACTGAGGCAGGAATATGGAATGGCGACAGTGGGCAACAACCTCACTGGGAAGGGGGATAGGAATTGGGTTTGGCAGGAGATGGCCTCACTGGGGCAGGGATTCGAATCAGATCCAATGGGTGACGACCCCACTTGGGCTGTGGCAATATGTATCAGGTTTGGTGGGCCGCTACCTCGCTGGGGTGGGAATACGAATCAATTGCAGTGGGTGGCGACATCGCTGGGGCAGGGACAGAGAACGGGTCCGGTGGGCGTTAACCTCACTGGGGTTAGAACGTGGATTGGGTGCGGTGGACAGTGACCTCAACTGGAGCAGAAATACTGATCTGGTACAGAAGGGGTGACTTCACTGTGGCCGGAATACGAATCGGGTCTGGTGGGAGGTGACCTTGCTAGGGGAAGGAATACAGATTCGGGGCCGTGAGCAATGACCTCGCACTGTCTAAAGTACGGACCGGGAATGGCAGGAGGTGACCTAACTAGGGCAGGGATTCAAATCGAGTCCATCTGTTGGTTACCCCACTTGGGGCTTGGTAGTATGGAAACTATGGCTCAGGTTTGGTGAGCCACATCCGCACTGGGGTGGGAATACAGATCGATTGCAGTGGGTAGTGAACTTTCTGGGGCGGGGATACAGATGGGTCTAGTGGGCAGTAACCTCACCCGTGCTTGAACACTGATTTGGTGCAACAGACGGTGACCTCACAGGAACAGGTATACAGGTCTGGTCTAGCTGGCAGTGACTTTACTTTGGCAGGAATATGAATTAAATCTGGGTTGTGGTGACTTCGCAGGGGTGGGAATACATATTGGGCGTGACGAATGGTGACTTCGCAGGGGTGGGATTACAGATTGGGTGCTGCCAGTGGTGACTTCGCAGGGGTGGGAATACATATTGGGCGTGACGAATGGTGACTTCGCAGGGGTGGGATTACAGATTGGCCATGGCGAATGGTGACTTCGCAGGGGTGGGATTACAGATTGGCCATGGCGAATGGTGACTTCGCAGGGGTGGGATTACAGATTGGCCATGGCGAATGGTGACTTCGCAGGGGTGGGATTACAGATTGGGCATGGCGAATGGTGACTTCGCAGGGGTGGGAATACAGATTGGGTGCTGCCAGTGGTGACTTCGCAGGTGTGGGAATACAGATTAGGTGCTGCCAGTGGTGACTTCGCAGGGGTGGGAATACATATTGGGCGTGACGAATGGTGACTTCGCAGGGGTGGGATTACAGATTGGGTGCTGCCAGTGGTGACTTCGCAGGGGTGGGAATACATATTGGGCGTGACGAATGGTGACTTCGCAGGGGTGGATTACAGATTGGCCATGGCGAATGGTGACTTCGCAGGGGTGGGATTACAGATTGGCCATGGCGAATGGTGACTTCGCAGGGGTGGGATTACAGATTGGCCATGGCGAATGGTGACTTCGCAGGGGTGGGATTACAGATTGGCCATGGCGAATGGTGACTTCGCAGGGGTGGGGTTACAGATTAGGCATGGCGAATGGTGACTTCGCAGGGGTGGGATTACAGATTGGCCGTGACGAATGGTGACTACGCACAGGTGGGATTACAGATTGGGCATGGCGAATGGTGACTTCACACAGGTGGGATTACAGATTGGGCATGGCGAATGGTGACTTCGCACGGGTGGGATTACAGATTGGCCATGGCGAATGGTGACTTCGCACAGTTGGGATTACAGATTGGGCGTGGCAAATGGTGACTTCACAGGGGTGGGATTAAAGATTGGGCGTGGCGAATGGTGACCTCGCAGGGATGGGAATGCAGATTTGGTGCGGTCAATAGTGACCTCACAGGGCTGGGAATAGGGAGTGGGTGTGGTGAATAGTGACCCCTCAGGGGTGGAAATACAGATTGGGTGTGGTCAAGGGTGACTTTGCAGGTGCGGGAATACAGATTGGATGTAGCCAATGGTGACCTTGCAGGGGCGGGAATACGGATTGGGTGCAGTGAATGCTGACCTCGCAGGGTGGAAATACAGACTGGGTGTGGCCAATGGTGACCTTGCAGGGGCGGAAATACAGATTTGGTTGCAGTGAATGCTGACCTCGCAGGGGTGGTAGTACAGAT